>NW_027187332.1:14696098-14736098 GCF_028583685.1 Petaurus breviceps papuanus | reverse complement strand
AGGACATCCATGATTAGAAAGTATGAAATGAATGAAGGTCCAGCAAAGGAGACTGAGGAGTGTGGTCAGTCAGATAGGAGAACCAAGATAGAATAGTGTCAGGAAAACCTAGAGAGCATCCGGGAGTTATTGATTAATAATGTCAAATGATGCTTAGGAGTTCAAGGAGGATCAACATCGAGAAAAAGGCCAATATATTTATCAATTAAAAATCATTAGTAACTTTAGAGAGTTCAGTTTCAGTTCAATGATAAGATTGAAAATCAGGCTGCAAAGGGTTTAGAATTAACTGAGAGGAAGGAAGTGGATACATCTAGGGTAGTTGGTTTTCTCAACTTTAGCCTCAAAGGAAAGGTGGAACATAGGATAGTAGTTATCAGGTATGGTCAGATAAACTGAGACTTTTCTTCAAGATGGTGAACACAGCCTCTCTGTGTAGGCAGCAGGGAAAGAGCAGACAGATAAGAAGCAACTGAAGATTATGAAGAGAGTGGGGATGAGAGTAGCAGCAATATTCTGGAGAAGTTAAGGTGAATGAGATCAAGGGGGCATATAGAGGGCTTGCCTTGGCAAGAAGAATGATCACCTCCTCAAAAGAGATTGAAGTTAGAGAAAAGATAGTAGAGGAATATATCTGGGTAATATGAGACACAGAGGAGATAACAGTGTTCTCAGCAAATGGTCTCAGTTTTTATTTAGCTAACAGGTAGGTGATGAGGTGAGAAATTTGAAACAGGAGATTTTTAATAGGTCCTGTGGAAACTTGTAGAGCAAATCAATTAGGGAGAAATGGAATGTTTGCCTTGCTGCAGTGAGGGCCCAGATGAATTTAGATAACATAAATTTTAGCGAACACATATTTATGTTTGGGGTTTTTGTTTTTTACTTCCTCCAGCTCATTTCAGAAGCTTGTGAATAATAAGGAACAAAGGAGGTGGATGGTGGAAATCATATAGTGTCTGGCTTTGGCAAGACAAGATTGGCAATAAGTCATGGGGACAAGTGAAGCAAGAATGGAGGACTATGTAGAACTGAGTTGTTTCACCAAGAGGTAGAGATAGGGAAAGGAAGAAAGTGTATCCAGTATAGGATTAATGGCATGTTAGGGAACAGAGGGATGGAAAGAATGGGGGTCGAAATGAGGATAAGAACAGGGTTAAGGGTTGTAAAGCATAGGGAAAAATTGAATGATAAAAATAATAGAATCAGGGGTGGCTAGGTGGAACAGTGAATAGAGCACCAGCCCTGGAGTCAGGAGGACCTAAGTTCAAATCCGGCCTTGGACACTTGACACACTTACTAGCCATGTGACTTTGGGTAAGTCACTTAACCCCAATTGCCCTCCAAAAAAAAGTAATAGAATCAGATATAGGAATTTTAGAGTTCAAAACTTGGAAATGAAATGTTTGTGGGTGATGACAAAATCAAGAGTCTTACCTTCTTTGTATGTTGTTGGGGAGGAGTAGGTCATAGGAACTGAATAGATTAGGAAACTTGGATAAGTAATTTCAGGGGGCATAAATATGTTTACATTCTCTAGTATTCTAGGAGGGGAAAAAAGTATGAGCCAGGTACTGAACTCAGTGAGGAAAGAAGTTGAATGCCCTGAGATCCTATAGATAAAAGCTGCCAGAATCTAGGTCAATGATAAATTTATATAGGGTGAACCACAAAGGTGGAGAGAGGTTGCTTAATGACAATGGTCTGGGAAGTGTATGGAAGTAGTAAAGGAGAGCAAAGAGTATTCTAATTCCTTCATTATGACCATTGAATCAAGAAATATCAGAGAAAGTATATGTAGAACTACAAAGGGTGGTGACTGAAGTGGTATCAATGAGGGCTAGAAGATAGAAGAAATGAGAAAGAGCTTTAAGATGAAAGGAAGTATGTTAATTGTTGAGCAGGCTTTTTAGAGGGTACAATACAAAAGATTTGGAATAGGGCCTTTTGGATGGGAAGAGGTTGCAGAATTGAAGTAGATAGGCCAGAAATTTGAGAGTGGGGAATGGAGTTTTTATATCAGCCAGCCACCAGGGTTTCCCAGGTTTCCCATGGGGATGGGATGAAATTAAGGGAAATGGGAGAATCCATTGAGCATGGAGTCTACACAGAATAGGTTTTATAGAAGACGTACCAATATTGTCATTCAGTTTGGCTAGAATGCAGGATTTGTAAAGGGTAGTAGTAAAAGATAAATCTAGAAAAGGTAGATTGGTGTCATATTATGGAGGGGCTTGAATGTCAAGCAAATGAGTTTGGACTTTATTCAAGAGACAGTAGGAATTCATTGAACACTTTTGAACAGAAAGTCACCTGATCAAAACTGTTCTTTAGGAAAATTACCCTAATGTGCAGTATGGATTGAAGTTGGGGGAGGGTCTCTAAAATAAGAAAGTAGAAGTAATGAAATACTGAACTAGGATGATGGCAATAGGAATAAGTACACAAGTAATTGAAATACAAGAGGCAATGGGAATAAGTAAAAAAAAAAGGCAAAGCATTATGAATGATCTGAAGAGGAACAGAAGACTTTCAGCTATTTGGGATGGAGTAGAACTGAGGGAAAGGATTTAGAAACGGCTTCATTAAGGGGGCACCTGACTTGTACCTTGAACAAAGAGAAAGAAAGAGAGAAAAGAGTACATTCCAAGAATGGGAGGCAGGACATAGTCACAAAGGCAGGGAAGTGGGAAAAGACAGGAAGTAAATGGGGAATGGAGATATTATGATATAATGATACTCCTAAAACATAGGTTCAACCATGTTACTCCTCTGCTCAATTGATTCTATCACCTCTAGGGTCAAATAAAAAAAAACTCTATTTTTGACACTTAAAGTCCTTTACTACCTGGCTCTAATCTATCATTCCTTTTCAGTCATATATTACTCCACCAGGCATCAGGTTTTCTGGTCAAATCAGCCAATGGCACTTTGCCCTACGTTGTCCCTATGTGTAAGTAGCAGCCTTTTTGCTGTCCCCTCCCCATCACACACACACACACACACACACACACACACACACACAGACATACACTACAAACAGTTTGTTCTCATGTCCAAAAACGTTTCCTTTTCACCTCCTTTTAAAATCTCTAGTTTCCTTTAAAACTCAGTTCAAATGCTATCTCCCACATGAAACCTTTTTCTGATCTCCTCTTCTCTCCCATATGCTAGTTCAAACATTTCCTAACACCTTGTCTTTATTTTGTATATCATGTGTATGTATCTTATTATGTGTATGAAGGAGAAAGCTTTTTCAGGACCATATAGTATAATTTCTGCCTTTTTATTCCCATCTCTTAACATACTGTTTGACACATTTTAAATACTTAACTGCTTATTTCAATTTAACTAATTGTATTAATTAACTTTATTAATTGACTACTTCAATTTGGTTAAAATTGAGTATATGAAAATAAGTAGTAAGAATTAAAGATAAAAAGAGATTCCAGAATCTCAGCATTAGAAGGGAACTTTGGAAGACAGCTAGCCCAAACTTTACTTGAACAAGAATATCTTCTATAATGTCCCATACAAATAGTCATCAAGCCTTTGCTTAAAGACTTCTAGAAAGGAGGAGGCCACCATCTTCCAAGGCAACTTATCCCACTTCTGGATAGCTTTAATTGTTAGGAAGTCTTCCCTTACATTCAGTCTAAAGAAATGTATGTTTCTCTGACTTCCACCTATTATTCTGAATTTTACCCTCTAGGGCAAGTCTAATCTCTCTTCCTTATTTATGGCCCTTCAAATACTTAAAGACAGCTATCATATTCCTCCTAGGTCTTCTCTTTTTCAGGCAAAATATCCCTAGTTCCTTGTTGGAGTTAAATTGTGGGGAGCATTGAAAACATCTTACAATTCCAGGATGAAGCATTTTACCGAATTTTTACTGAAAATTGGAGTAGAAGAGTGATGTTATCGGAACAGTAGTTCAGGAAGATTCATTGGCCATAGTAATGGTGATGGGTTAGACTAGAGAGAACTGCCTGGAGGAAGGGCAGTTAGGGAGCTATTATATCCTAGTTATGCTGTTAACTACTTTTCTGACCTAGGAAATATAATTTCTCTCTGGGCCTCAGTTCCCTTCTCTGTAAAAGAAAGGGATTAAACTAGATTTCCAAGGTTTCTTCAACTTCTTGCCTTCTGTGTTCCATGATCTGCACTAGATGAGAAGTATGAGAGTCTGAAATAGGATGGTTACATAGGGAATTGAAAGGAAGAGATGGATCCTAGAAATACTACAGATGTAAAATAAACAGGAGTTGGAAATGTATTGTATTGGAGTAAGGAGAGAAGAAAAATAAAAAAGGGAAAGTAAAGAATGAAGTTTGAAGTCTTTTGTGACTGGGTGGAAATTGGTGCCATTCAAAAAAAGAGATGTTAAGTGGGGTGCAGGAGTTAGAATGATAAAATTTGGAGCTGAAAGGGACCTAAGAGATTATCTAGTCCAAATCGAGAGGGGAAGGAGGGGAAACAAACTTCGAAGAGTGATAGGTAGTAGAGAGAAAGCAGGACTTGAAATGAGTTCAGCTGAGTATAATTATTAGATCTTTAGGGATAGATATGATGGAGCTAAGAGAAAGGATTCAAAGATCATGAGGTTTCTAGTTTTGAGTTAGAGACAGGGCAAATGGTAACACTATTAATAAAAATCTGGTAGCTGATGGTTTAACTTCTCTGTGACTCAGTTTTGCCTAATTCTAAAATGGCAGGAATTGGGTTAGGCCTCTGAGACTTATTCTACCTCTAAGACTTTGATTCATTTATTAGTATTTACATAATCTCTTCATTCCTCCCTAGCTCCCATTCCTCCACCACCACCACAACCACCACCACTCCCACTCCCCTACCACCCCCTAAACACACACACTATTTTTTCTTCACTCCCTAGGGCTTTTTCTTCTTCCTTTGGAAATACTTCCCAAACTAGCCTATGAGAATCTGCTGTCCTACAGGACAATGTTCAGGACAAGGAACCCACTCTGTTTAAACTGCATTCAGTTTAGATATGACTTTAGATATCTATTATACACCATGGAAAGTAACAAATAGTCCCTTTTAAGGTTATCAAGGGCACACAAGGGAGGCAGCCTTTGGGAAAGTCAATATCCTATGGGACTCAGTTTCCCCATCAGTGGCAACAAGGAGGTGGACTTTCAGGGGATTCTTTTGTGTGTCAACCATCTTCGGTAGTCTGATAAAACCTCTGTTCTTCTTGGAATAATGTTTTGAAATAATTAAAGTGCTAAATTCCATTTACTGATTAAAGTTAAGATGTAATCCCTGCCCTCTCCCCCCCCCCCCCATCCAAGTTCATGGTCCTTTCTATGGATCCCAGGTTATTACCTCTGGACTGAGGGTTGTGCTGGGTACAGCTCAAGAGACTAGAGTCAATTGGTAAATTTTCAGTGTGAGCATTTACACCTTGTAAATTGGCTACAAATCAAGATTTGATTTATTCTTTTGTCTAGACACACAAAACAATAGATTGTCCAGATTTGTGGGTTGTCTAGACTTAAGAAAATGATGGAGAAAATGTTAATACAGATTAAATTTAGAAGTATGCTCTGTGTGCATTTTCCCTGAGAATCGTTTGTTAAATATTTGCCATTTTACTCCTGTCTGGATTAAAATGATCTCTGGGGTCCCTTCTAACGTGAAATTTTGGGTCCCTTGTAAAGCAGATTCTGAAATATTATCAAGTAAGAAGCCTTTTACTATATGTCAGGAACCTTGGTAAGCACTGTGGGCACAAAGAAAGGTGAAAATATTAGATAACAATCTAATGTGGGGAGACAATGTATGTGTGTGTATATATACATAGATGTGTATGTACACATGTGTTGTATACGTATATATGTGTACATATATGGGTGTGTGCATAGGTGTGCATATATGTATATACAGATGTGTGTGTATATAGATATGAAAAATTGGATTTATTGGGACCCGCAATATCTACTATCATTCTCCATATGGCAGTGCTAAGTCCTCTCTCCAAACAGAAAGGGAGCGATGTCTCCACTTCGGAGATGATCCCCACCCGGTTTCAGGCTCATTCCAACCTGGTCCCAAGGCACGAATATACGCATGCTCCACTTTCCCATCGCCTCAACCGAACCCTGGATAACGGACTCCATCCATCCCACCTCTCCCCTCACCCAACCGGAAATGGGCGGTCGCTAGGGGCGGGGCGTCGCGAAGGCGGTAGTTTTGGGCTTAAGTCGGGGTCCAGGCTGCTGGGTCGTCCTTTTCCATCGCTTTCTCTCAGCTCCATCCCTTCCTTTCCCCGCTATGGCGGCGGCGGCTGCCTACGTGGTGCGGCTCCTCCTTGGCTCGGTGTCATTGTCGCTCCCACTGCTCGGAGCTCAGGCGCCCTCCTCCGCCGCCGCCACCGCCGCCTCCTCCTCCAAGGCGGTGACGGCCAGTTTGTCTGCGAAATGGCCAGCGACCCCGCTGCTGCTGGAGGCGAGGTGGGTGCGGGAGCGGCGCCTAGGCCCGAGAGCGGCCCCGGGGGCGGCGCGGGGCGGGCGCCTGGCAGCCGGGGGAGTGGGGAGAACGTGGGTTCCCGGGTTGGGGAGCTGCGGGCCGGAGCGGCGGCTCCTGCCTACGTCTCTCCCTTTTTTACTGGTCCAGAGTTAGGGATTTGGGAAATCGCTTCTGGGGCGGATCCGGTAAAGTGCTATCCGGGCTATGTGACTGGCCTCCTGGGGGTCTCCCTCTCCCCTGTGGTTATCCAAGTCCCTACCCCCTTGTAGGACCGACCTCTGCTACTTTGAAACTCCAAAGCGACTACATTGTTGCAGATCCCTAACCCCCTTCTAATACCATTCTCGGCTACTTTTAACTCCAAAGCTACTACATTGTTGCTGGGACGTGTCCCCTCTGCTGTGCCACCTCCCTTCCTGCTACGTTTATTCAGTTTTGCTGCATTAGCGTTTTAGGAAGTTAGGGATTGAGACAAGGCTTCGGATTTCCTTGATTTAAGGAAGCTCCCTCCCTGTAGGTAACTTCTACAGATTAAATCAATTAATAGCATTGATTAAGCTCCAATTATTTGCTAAAGCATTATGGAAACAAATACAGTTCCAGAGATAATCAATCTCTCCTAACCAGCTGGTTTACATCCTAATGAGGGACACAACATGGATTTATTATACAAAGTATTCCAAAACTTTTAAGTGCAGTTTTAATCTTTAAAAGCTTAAAACTTATCTAAGCTATTAAAATTCAAAATTGCACTAACGACCTAGACACTGTAGAAATACATGCAGAATAAAATTAGGACAAAATACTTCGCTATTTTATAATAAATATAACTACAAAGTATTTATAATACAGGTTTGTTTGAAAGGGAAGGGTATAATTGAAGGAGTCAGGAAAGAGTTCACTTTAAGGTGGTATTGAAAGAAGAGAGGAGAGAGTGCACTCCAGGCATGGGGAATTGCCAGTGCAAAGGCATAGAGACAGGAGATAGTGTCATGTGTGAAAAACTGGAATAAGGTCATTTTGGTTGGATCACAGAGTATAGAAGGATGTTAGATAGATAGATACATACATACATATATACATATGAGGAAACTGAGGTAAAGATTAAGTGATGCCCAGGATTACATAGCAATTAAGTGTCTGAGCCAAGAATTAAACTGAGGTCTTCCTGACTCCAAGTCCAGGACTCTATCCACTTCATAAACTAGTTGCATTACATAATTAGCCTGGAATGATAGATAGTGGAGAGGTTGTAGAGAACTTGAAAAGCTAAACAGATAAGTTTTATTTTATTCTAGAAGCAATAGGAGGCCACTTGAGGTTATTGAATAGGGAAGTAAGAGTCTCAGATCTGCTCTTAAGGAAAGTAGCTGTTTGTAGTGTGGAGGATTGATTGAAATGGGGGAAAAGGTTGAAACAAGGAGAGCAGTTAGAAGGTCATTGCAATAATTTAGGTGAGAGATGATGATGCAAGGGATGCTACAGGGTTAAAAAAAACTGTCAAGACTTGACAGCTAATTGATTATGTAGGGTGATGGGGAATGAGGGGTTGAGTGCACCAAGGAAGTCTGAAAGAGGGATGGAATTGGGAGTGGGGTAATAATGAGTTCTGTTTTGGATGTGCTGAATTTGAGATATGTCTAGGACATCCAGTTTGAAATATCCAATTGGCAATTGTGATGTGATATTGAAGCTCAGAAATAAGTCTGAGGCTATGTATGTAGATCTAGGAGTCATCATAGAGATGATAAATCGATGGGAATTGATAACATTATTAAGGGGGAAGGGGAGAGGGAGGAAGGGAGAGAGAGAAGGAGAGAGAGAGAAAGAGAGAGAGAGAGAGATATGAGAAGGGGTATATAGGACAGTACCTTGGGAAACATTCACAGTTAGGGGGCATGATATGGATGATTAACAAGCCAAGGTGATAAGAGAACCAGAAGGAAGTGTCAGCAGGGTCCAGAGAAGAGATAGTATCCAGTAGAGTGTGGTCACCAGTTTCAAATGTTCAAATTTAGGTTGAGGTTAATGAGGACAGAAAATGATGATCAGATTGGCAATCAGTGGTAACTTTGAAGATAACAGTTTCAGTGAAATGATGAGGTCAGAATCCAAACTGCAAACGTTTGAAGAGTGAGTCAGAGGAGACAAGGGTGTGGAGGCAGTGGGAATATAGACAGCTTTTACAAGAGTTTAGCTCAAAAAAGAGAAGGATAGACAAGGGTATAAAAAGGGAAGGTTTTCTTTTTAATTTAATTCAATTTTGTTTTTACTTTTTATTTTCAGTTCCAAATTCTCTCTCTTCTTCCTACTCCTCTAACCATTGAAAAGTCAAGAAATGTGATATATATTATACATATGGAGTCACGCAAAATATATTTGCACATTAGACATGTTATGAAAGAAAAAAAAAACAAGAAAAATAAAGTGAAATCAAATATGCTTCAGTCCTTACTCAGAGTACCTCAGTTCTCTCTCTTTGGAGTTAAATAAAATTTTTCATCATGAGTACTTTCAAATTGTCTTGGATCATTATGTTGGTCAGAGTAGCTTCCTTTCACAGTTGATTGTCATTATGATATTGGTGTTACTTTGTACAGTATTCTGCCCAGTTCTGCTGGCTTCATTTTGCATCAAGGTCATACAGGTCTTCCCAGGTTTTTTCTGAAACTATTATTCTTAACATTTCTAACAACGTAACAGTATTTCATCATATTCTGTGTACTATATGACTTGTTCAGTCATTTCTCAATGGATATACATACTTTCTCCTTTGCCACCACAAAAAGAGTTGCTACAAAATTTTAATGTATGTATCTTTTTGCTTTTTCTTTGATTTTTTTTGGGGGGGGCACACACCTAATAGTGATATTGCTAGGTAAAAGGGTATGTATGTACTGTTTTATAGCCCTTTGGCAATAGTTGCAAATTGATTTCCAAAATGGTTGGGCCAATTCACAGCTCTACCAACAGTGTATTAATGTATCTATCTTTCCACATCCCCTTATAGCATTTGTCATTTTCCTTCTCGTTGTTAGCCAATCTGATGAGTATGAGTATTATATTACAAGGTTATATTATATATTATATATATATATATATATATTATGAGTATGAGGTGTATTATATTACAAGGTTATATTAATTCGTATTTCTCCCCGGGGCGGGGGTGGGGGGGTGCTGGCACAGTGAATAGAGCACTGGCCCTGGAATTAGGAGGACCTGAGTTCAAATCCGTCCTCAGACACATTAGCCGTGTGACTTTGGGCAAGTCACTTAACCCCAATTCCCTGCCTTCCCCCTCCAAAAAGCAGTTATTTGTGATTTAGAGTATTTGTCCTGTGACTTGAGAGCTTTTATTTCTTCTTCTGAAAATTACCTGTTAATATCCTTTGATCATTTATCAATTGGGGAATGGCTCTTATTTTTATAAATTTGGCTCAGTTTCCTATCTATTTGATAAATGACAGTTTTATCAGAGTAAATTATTTTTGTACATTCCTGTTTTCCTTCTTATTTTGACTGCATTGGTTTTGTTTATGCAAAATCTTTTTAATTTCATGTAATCAAAATTATCCATTTTACCTATAAATGGTCCTCTCTGTGTCTTACTTGGTCATGAACTCTTCCATTATCAGCAGATCTGACAAGTAATTTTTTTTCCATGTTTCCCTAATTTGGTTATAATATTACCCTTTATGTCTAAATAACTTTGAGCTTATCTTGTTATACAATGTGAGATGTTCATCTGTGTCTAACTGCCAGCCTGCTTTCCAGTTTTTGCAAATAATGAGTTCTTGGGTTGTTTTTTTTGGGGGGGAGGGGGGCAGGATAGGGCAATTGGGCTTAAGTGACTTGCCCAAGGTCACACGGCTAGTAAGTATTAAGTGTCTGAGGTCAAATTTGAACTCAGGTCCTTCTGACTCCAGGACTGGTGTTCTATTCACTATACCACCTAGCCACCACAAATAGTGAGTTCTTGATGCAATAACTTGGACCTTTGGGTTTATCAAATACTAGGTTACTGTAGTCATTTACTTTTGTATGTTGTGTAACTAATTTATTCCATTGATCACTATTTATTATCCAGCACTAGATTGTTTTGATGATTACTACTTGTAGTATAGTTTGAGAACTGGTACTGCTAGGCCATCTTCCTTCTTCACAAAGAGCTGGGGGAGTTGTTTGTTTTTTTAAGGATGAGAGATAATTGGAAAAATTTTGAAGGAAGTAATTATTAGAGAGGAAGAAGTTGGAAATGGAGGTATTTTAGAGTTGCAGTCTGCTGGAGAAGATGGAAGGTGACATGATCAAAGGCACTTACTTATAGAGGTACTGGCCTTCGCAAAGAGAAAGACCATGTAATTGTCAAAAACAAAAAGGAGGAAAGAGTGAGAAATGATGCCAATGTTATTGAGATGAAGAAAAGGGAACTTATGTGGAATGGATGCAATCTTCTCAGTAAAGTAGGAGCTGAGGTCCTCAGCTAAGCAGGGGAGAAAGATTGAAGTATGATTGGCTGAGGAGAGAGGAGAAAATTTTGAAAAGTTTTTGTGAAGAATGAGGTAGGAAATCCATTAGGGTAGAATAAAAGGATTGCCTTTCTGTTATGAAGGCACACTTGAAGTTGGATAACATAAATTTATAATGTGCTCAGTATGGTTGTGTGACTACATCCATCTCTATTCAGAAGAAGGTAAATAGGAGCAGAGGAGTAGGATTATGGGAGCAGTTCTGGACTGAGGTTTGACAAGGGATGCTGGGACAAGGGAGCAAGGGATTTGAGTAGAGAATAGAATTGTCTAACTCTAGGTTGTCTAACTCAGATTGCAAAGGGGGGGGGGAGTTGAAATCAGATCAGAGATAATGACCTGAGGAAGTCCTGAGGAATACAAAGATTGAAAGTCTGAAGAGAGGAATAGGTTTAAGAATGTTGAGGCATGGGAAAAGATAGACTGATAGGAAGTTAGAGTCAAAGGAATGTCAGAATTTCTAATTAGAGAAATGGAACACTTGTAGGTAATGATAAAATAACTGCTTGTGGTAATCTCTGTGTGAGACTGAAGTGATTTAAAAAGACTGATGGGGGCGGCCAGGTAGCACAGCGAGTAAGAGCACCACCTCCAGTGTTGAGAAGACCTGGAGATCGAATCCTGGGCTCAGACACTTAGCACCCACCCAGAAACACCTGGCCGTGTAACCTTGAGCAAGTTACTTAACGCCAATTGCTTGGGGGCAGCCAGGTGGCTCAGCGAGTAAGAGCACCGGCTCCAGTGTTGGGATGACCTAGATCAAATCCGGGCTCAGATGCTCAGCATCACACCCAGAAATAATAACTGGCCGTGTAACCTTGAGCAAGTTACTTAACCCCGATTGCTTTAAAAAAAAAAAAAAAGACTGATGAGCTGGAATGTTAAAGAGGATAAGGTAAAGCACTGGAGAGGAAAGGGAAAGGGTGAGCAAAGTGCTGAACTCCTTGGTGAAGGAAATAGAATAGTCAATAGTTACTAAACATTTATTAATCGCCTACTATGTGGTAGGCACTGTTCTAAGTGTTGGGAATACAAAAAGGAAAAAAAAAGGCCAGTGCCTGCCCTCAAGGAGTTTATAATCTAATAGAGAGAAGACAGCACAAAAGAGAGCAGAAAAGCATGAAAGGGAAAGGGAAGGATATCCATTGTGGAGGCTTGTTGGAGAAGACAAATCCAAAATGAATACAGATGGAGAAGTTAAAGAAGTCCAAAATGGTAATAAGGATACAACAGCTGCCATAACTTGTCTTGGGTAGAAAATTTTTGTACTGTGAATGTCAAAGGAAAGCTTTCTGAGTGTTGATAAAGAGAGAGTCCAGAAGTGTTAGTAAAGCACAAGGAATATTACTATTTCCCCGCTAGGACCAGTGTGTTGGGAGCAGGAGGGAGGAGGTGTGTGGGTAACGATACTGCTAGTGTTGGAATAAAGGGTAAGGAATTTGGAGTTCTGGTTTGGGTGGGAAGATACAGAAAGGGGGGCAGGGAACAGGTCGCAGTGATGAATAGAAGGGGTATGAGTAAAAGAGGTCCGGGACAAAGAGAAATTAGTCTTTTTTTTAAGTCTTAAATATTTACCTAGAGTAATAAAAAGTATCTTATCAAAGATCACAAAGCTAGTACATGTCAGCAGCAGGACTTGAGCTTAAATCTTCCTGGCTCTGAGATCAACTATATTATGCCATATGGTATCTTTTTAGAAAGTTAGGGGTTCAAATTTTGTTGGGGGAGGGGAGAGTTTTAGTTTCAGTAGCAGAGGGAAGAAAGCCAAAATAAACTGGAAAGAATAATAGAAGAGACACATAAAGTATTTCTATTCTGAGATGATTGCTAACCCCATATCCCACATGCTGTTGCTTTCTTCTCTTTTTCTTTCAGTTACCTGTATATTAATGCAAAAGTAACTGTACCTTGAAATATAATTTAACAAGTATGTGCAAAGTCTGTATGATTATATTCAGATTTCATCACATACAACCATGTATTTCCTACATTGTCAACCAAATGGAACCAGCTCCTAACCTGTGGGTGGCCAGGGCCAAACAGATCAGGCTAGGGATGGGAGAGTCAGGAATCAAATAGAAGTTTAATTTCAAAGTTAGGGAAACATCTTGCAAGCAAGGACATATGTGCCATGCCCCTATTGGGGGACCTAAGGCTGTGTTGGGAGATCTCAATATTTATACCAGTGACTACACAGTGAACTATAGCCCTGACAATGAGACAAGCTTGATTCATAGCAGGACTTCATGACCAAAACATGTCTAAGCTCAAAAAATATCTGGTGCTAGTCAAAGCAATACAATAATTAGTGATTTTGCCAGAGGGTGAGTGCAAAAGATTGTTATGCAAAGCTCAGGGCATAGCCTGTTTGCTGGGCCTTAGCTCTGGAAAACAGGGCTACCCTTCTGGCCAATAAAGGAGAGGTAGGTAAAAGTCAAGATGCCACAAGAGACCAGTTGGACCTGGACGAGATATTGCCAAGGGGGTTAGTTCTTTGAGGGGACCTTTCAGGGAAATATGTCCCAGGTATCATTGCTAGCCATTGTTTGCTTGCAGGCAGAAAAAAAGACGGGGGCCTAGAATATAAGGGAAGAAAATGCCAACACATGCTGGAATCAGGGCCTTGGTGGTTGGGCACATAACAAAAGGAAAAAGGAGAAAAAAGTGGGACAGTATACTCAGCCCTTGTCTGGAATTTTGGGACATCTGTCTCATCTAGATATTGGCTGCTTCTGGGTCTGTACTAAATGAACATTGAGTTCTGTTGTTCACTCAGGGGCAGGGGCTTCAGATGATATAGGAGTCCACACCCCCAAGTTTGGCCACTGTGGAAATAGTCAGAAGGATGTGGTAGGGGCACTTAGAAAAAACTTTCATCAGTCTTTGAATCGGAGTTTCTGGTCAACATAGCATAGGTCCTTAGTTAAGAGTCTCTAAACAACACATAAAGATGATCCAGGTTTCCCAGTCACACAGGGCTAGGTTCAATCAATGCGATGGTTCAATCACAATTCCCATAATTGCCTAATTACACTGTCAGGTACAGATCAAAATACTTAGAGGTCTCACAATGAACTAGTTCTGAGAAGAGACATTTACAGATAACCACAGTAACCAAGAAAACTTAAACATAATTAAATTTAAGTCTCCTTGTATTCTAGTGACCCATTCTCAATATCCATTTTACCAGAACATTTTGAATCCCAGATGTCTCATGTAGTCATCTGTTCCATAGATATCTTTTCTTGGACAATGAACTTTGCTTAGTACAGCTCTGAAGGGAGTTTTGCTTCTTTGATTCCAATCTAGAAGTTCCTAGATAATTCTGCTGGTAATATCACTTAAATTTAGTTCTCCAATTTTGAAACTTCAGAGAATTTCAATTCATATATCATTTGTTGTTTCTATCCTTACCTAAATCCTGTGCCTGATATAAGAATCTTTTAAAAATTTATGAGGGTCCAACTATAAAATGAGCTCTTCTGCCTTTCAAAGTAATCAGATAGATACTTTAATAATGGGAAAGTTATTTCACTTTCTTTACCATTAGCCATACAATTTATGTGTAAAATCTTAATTTTGAGAACTTGTTACTATAACATACTCAAAACTTGAATTTCCATGATAAATTTGGAAGCCAATCATATACATATGTATAAAGTTCTTAGAGAGAACAGTGTAATCCTGTTGCTTTTCTCAAAATTTACTATTTCATTTAATTAGAAAACTTTAACTTTACATCTTTGTCTTATTACTTTGTTTAATCATTTCCTCCTTAGGAAGATATCATACCTATATTATAATTTGACCACAAATATAGGTGAAAATTATAAGATATTCATACCTGTATCCTATCATAGTAATTCAAAGATGTTACAGTATCAATTTACTACTGAATAGATTTGGTATTGTATTTATAAAACTTCTTGATTATAGAAATTTGTTATAAAAAGAAAAAGAGGAGGGGTGGCTAGGTGGCACAGTGAATAGAGCACCAGCCCTGGAGTCAGGAAGACCTGAGTTCAAATCTGGCCTCAGACACTTAACACTTGCTAACCCTTGCTAACCATGTGACCTTGGGCAAGTCACTTAACCCCAATTGCCTTGCATTCCCCCCTCCAAAAAGCAAAAAAAAAAAAAAAAAAAGAGGATCATAGTTATAACAATGTCATATATCATAACAGGAAGAAAAACTCCTTTAGCTCTGAGTCCAGGCATTAGACATATCTGACAGCCAATCATAAAGTCACAAGTTATTAAAAGCAAGACTCAGGCTTAACCAGGTTGGCAAATTTCCTTTTCAGGGAGAAAATAGTCCAATGGGGAAATAGAGTCAGAAAGATTCTACCTAGGCCATGACACAGTCTTCCCCAAAACTTTTCCCAGGCACACATTTGCACCTTTAGAAATTCCTAGACTGCGGCACATGCCATTTTCTACTATTGGCTTCATGACAATTCTGACAACTATTCCTGTAATCAAAACTCAAAACAATAGTAAATTACATTTCCAGGAATTTTTACCATAAATAGCAAAATTTCACTAACCATAATTTCAGGCTTAAATATCTTTACTGATGTTTCCCAACAGTTAACATTTCATTTATCATTTACTTATAAACTAAAACTACTCATATTCTGGGGTTTCAGACATATGTCCTTTGACATATTAAGGAACTCAGGGGATCGGAGTAGGGAGAAGGGGACAGGACTAACCATACAAGGGGGGGGTGTCACACTCTCAAGAAATAAATCTCCATTGGCACCTAGTCCATTCCCACTGGTGCCAGAAAGTTCAATGGCCTGGTTCCATGTCCACTTCCACTTCTGACAACAACTGGTCAACCAGACCAAAACCTTCCTCCAACCTATAAATGGCCAAAGCTGAACAGAGCAGGCTGGAGACAGCAGAGTCAGGAATCAAAGAGAAGTTTAATTTCAAAGTGATGGGAGCAATTTGCAAGGAAGGACATAAGTGTAGGAATTGTGCCCCCCCACCCCAGGTAGGAAGGGGGCAGAATCTGAAGTGGTGTGGAGAAGTTTCAGTACTTATACCAGCTGCTGCACAGTGAGCTGTAGCTGTGACAATGAGGGGTAACAACAACAAAATGAGAAGTTTGCTACACAGCAGGGCTTCATGACTAGAACTTATCTAAGCTCAAAGAACACCTGGTGCCAGCCAAAGCAATACAATAATTATGTGATTTTGCTAGAGGGTGAGATCATCCAGAGCACAAAGGATTGTTGTTGTGCTGAGCTTAGAGCCCAATAAGTTTGCTGTAACTTAGCTCAGGAATAGAGGAAAGGGGGAATGAAGGGGTGATAGAGGGAGGGCAAGTTGGGGGAGAGGGTAATCAGAAGCAAACTCCTTTTGAGGAGGGACAAGGTGAAAGAGAAGAGAATAAAAGGGGATAGGATGGAGGGAAATATAGTTAGTATTTCACAACATGACTATTATGGAAGTGTTTTGCATGACTAACATGTATAACCTATATCAAATTGCTTGCCTTCTCAACGAGGGTGGGTGGAGAAGGAGGAAGGATGAGAATTTGGAACTCAAAGTTTTAAAAAGGAATGTTAAAAATTGTTTTTGCATGTAACTGGGAAATAAGATACACAGGGGTATAGACATCTATCTCACCCTACAGGAAAAGAAAAGAGGAAGGGGATAAGAGAAGGGGAGGGGGGGTATGATAGAAAGAAGGGCAGATTGGGGGAAGGGATAATTCAAAGCAAAACACTTTTGAGGAGGAACAGGGTAAAAGAAGAGAGAGAATAAAATAAATGGGGTTGGGGCAGCTAGGTGGTACAGTACATAGAGCATGGGACCTGGAGTCAGGAGGACCTGAGTTCAAATCTGGACTCAGATACTTGACACAATTACTAGCTGTTTGACCTTGGGCAAGTCACTTAACCCCAGTTGCTCTCCAAAAAGCAAAAATAAAATAAAATAAAATAAAATAAATGGGGTCGGGGGATAGGATAGAGGAAAATGCAGTTAGCAATAGTAACTGAGAAAAAAATTTTTGAAGCAAGGTTCTCTGATAAAGACCTCATTTCTCCAACATATAGAGATCTGTATCAAATTTATAAAAATAAGAGCCATTCCCCAATTGATAAATGACCAAAAGCACATAATCAATTTTCAGATGAAGTAATTAAAGCTATCTATACCTATATGAAATAAATATTCTAACTGTTGATTGGAGAAATGCAAGTCAAAACAACTCTACTGAGGTACTACCTCATACCTATTGAATGATAGGTATGAATAGGATAATAGTACAGAAAAGGTAAATGACAAATGTTGGAGGGGATATGGGAAAAAATGAGAAATTGATGTACTTTTGTCAGAGTTGTAAACTGATTAAACCATTGTACAGAGTGATTTGGAACTATGCTCAAAGAGCTATAAAACCATGCATGCTCTTTGACATAGTAATACCACTACTAGGTCTTTATCCCAAAAGAGATTTAAAAAAATAAAGAAAAGGACCTATATGTACAAAAATATTTATAACAGCTCTCTTCTGGGGGTGAAGAATTAGAAGTTGAGGGGATGTACAGCAATTGGGAAATGACTGAATAAGTTGTGGTATGTAACTGTGATGGAATACTATTGTACTATAAGGAATTATGAGCAGGATGCTATCATAAAAACCTAGAAAGATTTACATGGGTTGATGTAAAATGAAATATAATAGGTACAAAGTAGCAGCAATATTGTAGGATGATCAGACATGAATGGTTTAATTATTCTCAGCAGTAGAACCATCCATGGCAACTCTGAAGGATTTAGGACGAAAAATGCTATTAATCTCCAGAAAAAGAACTGATGGTGTCTGAATATAGATTGAAGCAGTTTTTGTCTTTTTTTTTCACTTTATCTTTCTTGAGGTAATTTTTTTTTCTATTTTCTTTCACAGCCTGACTATTATGGATATGTTTTACATGACTACACATATATAACCTATATGGAATTGCTTGTCTTCTCAATGAGGGGAGTGGGAAGGGAGAAAAGGAGAGAATTTAAATCTCAAAGTTTTAAAAACAGATGTTAAAAATTATTGTTTACATGTAACTAAGAAAAATTAAATACTAATAATTACAAAAAGAACCCTTGCTCTAAAAGAAATTTGTGTAAGATTTTACCCCAAGTTTCTCTGATAAAGGCCTCATTACTTAAATATGTACAGAACAGAGTCAAATTTATAATATTATGTCATTCCCCAATTGATAAATGGTGAAAGGATTTGAACAGGTAGTTTTTAAACAAAGTAGTGAAAGTTATCTATAGGCATATGAAAAAATGCTCTAAATCATGATTGATTACTGGTCCAGGCAACTCTAACTATAAAGTCCAGAGAATTTATAGACTCTGGATTAGTTGAGAGATCTTGCAAGTTGCTGGGCTTTATCCTAAATGGTAAGGGCTAATATGGCAATATGTTTTGTGTGACTGTATAATACACATGTATAATCTATTTCAACATGCTTGTTTTCTTAAAGAGGGGAAAAGAAATGGAGGGAATTTGGAAAATTTGTAAAAAGAATGTTAAAAATTATTTTTACATGTAATTAAGAAAAAATAAAAAATATCCTTTAAAAAACAACCCAAATCTACCCATGTTGGGGCGGAGCCAAGATGGCAAAGCCGGAACTTGCTTGAGCTCCTGCTCCAACCACCTCCCATACCTGTAAAATATGACTCTAAACAAATTTTAGAGCTACAGAACCCACTAAGTGACAGAGAGAAACAGATCTGCCATGGAAGGCAGCCTGACAGGCTGACAGGAAGGGTCTATTGCACCAGGCTGGGAGCCAAGCACAGTCCTGCATGAGCTGTGTGGGCCCAGACCCAGGGCAGTGGCACAGAATGGCTGGAGCAGACTTCACAAGAGTGAATCACTGGCAGCTAGGGCAGACTTTTCAACCTATAAATGCCAAAGACAAAGTAAAAGATCAGTAGGGAACCCTGCTGATCCACAGTGAGAGAAGAACACAATCCAGCTTCTGCCCCGGGGCAGTGGAGTTGGTGATGGCTACAACTGCTCTTGCCACTGCTGCTTTTGGCTCCTGGCCTACAGAACATAGGGGGACCAAGTGACTGTCCAGAGGGCAATTACAGGAATCTCTCTGCTGGCACTAAGGCAGGATTCTCCTAATTTGGCCTGCTTCCATTTGTGTTGCAGCCTTGGGTGGTGGTCCCACCTGCAGTGAGGAGCGCTGGTGTGGCAGAGTTGTTGAGGCTGTGAAGAGAAAGTCCTCCTCACAGTTCTTTGGCAGGTGCCTAGACAAAAACTCTTGACAACAGCTGCACAAAACCCCAGCAATTTGGGAAACAGCACTCTCCACTCTGGAAGCAGGGTTCTACTGTGGCAAAGAGCTCAAAAGTCAAGTAGTTGACTGACAAGACAAGCAAACAGAGGAAGCACAATCAGACCATAGAATCTTTTTTTTTGGGGGGGGGGGGGAGAGGGCAGGGGACAAAGAGGACCAAAACAGAACCAGAAGAAGACAACAACGTCAAAACTCCTGCATCAAAAGCCTCCAACAAAAATATGAATTGGTTGCAGGCCATGGAGGAGCTCAAGAAGGATTTTGAAAGTCTAGTAAGAGAAGTAGAGGAAAAATTGGGAAGAGAAATGAGAATGATGCCAGAAAATAATGAAAAACAAGTCAACAGCCTGACTGAAGAAAATAACATCTTAAAAAATAGACTAACTCAAATGTCAAAAGAGGTCCAAAAAGCCAAGGAGGAGAAGTATGCTTTAAAAAGCCCACTTGGTCAGATGGAAAATTTCAAAAATTCACTGAAGAGAATAATTCCTTCAAAATTAGATTAGAGCAAATGAAAGTTAATGACTTTATGAGAAATCAAGATACTATAAAACAGACCCAAACAAATGAAAAAATAGAAGGCAATGTAAAATATATCACTGGAAAAACCACTGACCTGGAAAATAGATCCAGGAGAGATCATTTAAAAATTATTGGACTATGATAGCCATAATCAAAAAAAGAGCCTAGACATCATCTTTTAAGAAATTCTCAAGGAAAATTGCCCTGATATTCTAGAACCAGAGCGCAAAATAGAAATTGAAAGAATTTACCAATTGCCTCTTAAAAAAGATCCCCAAAAGAAAACTCCAAGGAAGTTATAGCCAAATTCCAGAGTTCTCAGGTCAAGGGGAAAATATTACAAGCAATCAGGAAGAAACAATTTGAGTACTGTGGAAACACAATCAGGATAACACAAGATCTAGCATCTTCTACATTAAGGGATCGAAGGGCTTGGATTATGATATTCTGGAGGTCAAAGGAGCTAGGACTAAAACCAAGAATCAGTTACTCAGCAAAACCAAGTATAATGCTATGGGAGAAAATATGGTCATTCAATGAAATAGAAGATTTTCAAGCATTCTTGATGAAAAAACCAGAGCTGAACAGGAAATTTGACTTTCAAATACAAGAAGTAAGAGAATCATGAGAAGGTAAACAGGAAAAAGAAATCATAAGGAACTTATTAAAGATGAACTATTTACATTCCTACATAAAAAAACAATAATTGTAACTCATGAGACTTTTCTCAGTATGAGAAAAGTTGAAGGGAATATATGTATATATGTGTATACACACATATATCTATATGCATAGGAGGGTATCTGTGTGTATAAATAGGTGTGTATGTATATATGTGTGTACATGTATATATAGACAGAGGGCACAGGATGAGTTGAATATGAAGGGATGATATCTAAAAAATAAAATTAAGAGGTAAGAGGAATATATTGGGAGAAAGAGAAAAGGTAAGATAGAATAGGGTAAATTATCTCATATAAAAGAGGCAAGAGAAAATTGTTACAGTGGAGGGGAAGAGCAGAAAGGTGAAAGGGAATGAATCAACCTTATTCTAATTGGATTTGATTTAAGGAGGGAATAATATACACCCTCAATTGGGTATTTTACCCTACAGGAAAGTAGGAAGAAAGGGGACAAGAGGGGGGATAACAGAAGGGAGGGTAGTTAGAAGCAAGCACTTTTGAAAAGAGAGGGTCTGGGGGTGACTAGGTGGCACAGTGAATAGAGCACCAGCCCTAGAGTCAGGAGGACCTGAGTTCAAATCCGGCCTCAGACCCTTAACACAAAAAAATAGCTTGTGACCTTGGGCAAGTCACTTAACGCTAATTCCTCTACCTTCCCCCCCTCCAAAAAGAAAAGAGACAGGGTCAAAGGAGAAAATAGAATAATTGGGGGTCGGGATAGGATGGAGGGAAATATAGTCTTTCACAATATGACTGACTACTGTGGAAATGTTTTGCATAGGTACATACTTGTGCAACCTAAATTGAATTGCTTGTCTTCCCCGTGGGGTGGATGAGCAGGGAAGAAGGGAAAGAATCTGGAAATCAGAGTTTTAAAAACAAATGTTAAAAATTGTTTTTTACATGCAACCAGGAAATAAGATATATAGGCAATGGGGTATAGAAATCCATCTTGCCCTACAAGAAAATTAGGAGGGTGTGGGGAGGACATAAGAGAGAACAGATTGGGGAAAGGGGTTTTCAGTATTCTTGTTATATTGGGGTGGTGGTTAGGGGAGAGATGGGGAGAAAATTTATAACTCAAAATCTTGTGGAAGTGAATGTGGAAAACTAAAAAATAAATTTATTTTTTAAAAAAATTTTAAATGTACCCATGGAAAAACATTTCATTTTTTTTATATAGTGAATTTATGGCAGAAGAAAGTAATGAGAAGTTTTGGCAGTTTCTGGAAACCATAAGAGAATTAACAATATACAAGCAAGGAGGTAAGGAATGTGCATGTTTTAACCTATAAGATATATTGAAATTGTGAAATACTTTTAATGGTTAAAGTTAAAAAATAACATAATGCTTGCAAGAATATATAAATATGAGTTAAATTTTAAGGATGTTTTTATTCTGAAAAACTTTGTTACATTATTATATTTAAAGTCTTAATAATAACATTTGCCATAATAACAAGTTGTCAGATAACCATTTTGCAAGACTCAATACACTATATTAATGTGTTATTTAAACACTTCATTTTAAGATTTGCTGCACAATAATACTGTTGCATTAATCATAACCTATAATAAAACTGTCAAATGCTAAATTCTGTTTTACTTTGAAAAATTTATTCTTTTTTCACTAGCTTGCTTTGTACTTTTATTTCCTAATCAGCTATACTCTTAATGCAGATTTTTCTGTCTTAATCTGATGAGTTAGGAAATCAATTTGTTCATTTTTAGTGAAGGACAAAATAAGTTCATGGACAGAGCACTGAATACTTGCCCTAACAAATCTGCTAACTTTTATGCCTTTATTTCATCATATTTTAAAAAAACATCATTTTGTGCCTATCTTAAAGAAGTATTGATAGAGGAATTATATATGATATTATCTTGTCAGTAGAGAACTGGCATCAGAGTCTGAAAGTCCTGAGTTCAAGCTCTTCCTCAAACCCATATTGGTTTTGTGACCCTGGATTAGTCACATTTGATGGTCTAAGCAAATCTCTAATTAAAAATTGCAGAAAATTTATGGGCCCTGGGATACTTGGAATATCTTAAATGTTGCCAGGCTCTGTTCCTAATGGTAAAAAATACTAAGAAGGGCAAATTATAGGATCCCTGCCCTCATAGAGCTCAGAAAACATCAATAAAATTGAACTATGTTTTAGCTCAACAGAAAACTTTAGAAATCATTTAATACAATCTCTCTCCTTACTTTACACAAGAGGAAGTGGGTTACCCATTTCCCAGGGAAATTACAGTGATCATAAGGTTACACATATAGAAGAGCGCCTATACTTTGATTCCAATTTCATTGTTATTTCTACCATAACATCATGATTAAAGATAGAGAAAAGAAAATTCATAAGCCATGGTTAATTAAAGAAATTCAGGGTTGGCTAACTCAAAGAAGAGAAGGCTAAAATTATTTAACCTTTAAATTATATAAAGGTTTGTTAAGTAGATGATAATGTTCAATTTTTTTTTGTCCTACAAAGATTACAAGAAGGATAAAGGTATAAATTACATTGAGTGATTTCATTTAGTTACAAGGAAAATGTGTTTAGTTGTAAAGGTAATTTAAATGCTATGTAACTCCTATCCCTAATTATTTTTAAGTGAAGTATAACCTTGAAGCTTACTTCATTGGTAGACCTACTTCTATAATTATATAATTCCATGAAATAAATCTCTGATGCAAAAATAGATGTAATGAATCATAACTATTTCAGTACAGATGCTTGAAAAGAGTCAAGTGAAGCAATATTTATGATCTTTCCCTTAAAACATTAATGAATAGGCTTAACCAATTTTATCATCTTAAATTTAATTTCTGCATTTATAAAGGGCCAGCTAGATGCAGAGTACTTGTGCCTAGGAAACTTTGGATGAGATATAATGTTTAGATAACACATGTTCCTTACTGTGATAAAACTCAAAGCCTCTTAGAAATATTTTCTTTTCTATAAATAGGGAAAATGTGGGGGTTTTTTGCTTGTTTTATTTTAGTATATTCTTACTATTTTGATAAGGGGAAAAATGGGATATGATTTGTCATGTCTATATGTTAATTTAAAAAGGCCATTTAAATTCCATTCCTGAATTGGCAACTCACTCTACTCTTTTACCTTCCTATGCTTTCTTACCCCAGACCTCTTCATATCTGCTTCAAAGTCTTCCAAATTTAGTATCTTTCAGATATTTCCCTAGCCTATTCGTTGTAAATTGGTAAATGGTTCTGTTAATAGTTTTGCAAAGTCTTATAAGTCCCAGGACCTGATTCATGACCCGTTTGATCAGTATGTCTTATATCTCAGTGCAACTCCCTATCAATATAATATTGCAAGAGTCCATCACTAAGCATTAGTGTATTTGCATGGGTACCCAAGTGCTACAACTTGTTATATATGTGTTAGGGCTGAGCATAGAAGAAATCTGTTTGTAAGTAATAACAATTCACATTTATATAAAGCTTTAAAGTTTTAAAAATACTTTGCTCTCAACAACTTTGTAAGATGTTATTATGTTGGGAGGTGGGGAAAAAGGGAGGCATGACTGAACTCCTGTTTTCTCCACTGATAAAAAGCAACATTTTGGTCTTAACCTTTGCCTATCTGGTAAGATATATGACTCCCTTCTCTAGAATGTTTTTAAATGCAGAAAATAAAATGCATAGGATTACAAAGGAAACTAATTATATTGAAGTACAGTTATCAACTTAAAAAAAAACAGATAGCAGGTTAAGAACTCCTATCATAGAGAGTTACATGGGTCATTAATAGGATAAGTTACTTGCCCACAGTCACCATGCTAGTTTGTCTTAGAAACAAATATTAAACTCTTAAGTCATGACTTTTGACATATCATCTCCATTGACTGTTCAATTTTGTGAGCATACCATTTCGATAGCATTAAATCTAGGCTGTGTTTTTAAACTATGAGGGGATAAATTGAAGGTTTGCAACAAACAGATTTTACTGAGCCTGTTTTACAAGTTATTTCTGTGACAGTGGAATATTTCCTAGAATCTCTTATTCCATTTTAGTTTTTTTTAAAAGATGTATTTGGTCTTTATGGCTATTTAAGAAATATTTTTATGTCCTTTGTCCAGACATTATGAATAATGCTATTTTTATATTCTAAATTCAGGCACTAATTTTCTTCTATCATATTTTTAGTGCTGAGGAAGTTATTATCATAGTTTTAAGTTTTAAGGAATCTGTTCCTTTTCTGGTACTGAATGGCATTATTTTTCCTCATCTGTCAAAGTGTTATTGATGTGTCAATGCCTTAAGACTTAGTGGTGTGCTATTACTTAACCTGCATAGCTTTGGGAGATGGGTTAGAAGCCTCATGATACCTGTCTTGTCAACAGAAAATGACAGTAACAGAGCAGACGAGCACACCTATAGTCAGTTGTGCTCAGGGCACAGCTTTGATTGATCAACAGTGAAACATTGAAATGCCAAAATGAAATAGGCATCCTTATGTGGCTTAGACACCATGTCTCAAGGTGAATGCCTGAAGAAACATTTCCTCTATCCCCAAGTCCATTCAAAAGTTTTATGTGGAAACTTGATACTGGCATGAAGACTGACAACAATCCAAGATCAAAGGCTTATTACATTGGTTCCCAGAGATTGAGATCTACATCTTCCTCAGAATTTTTCTAAATTGATGTCTGATCAGTTTCTACAAATACTTGGCACACATATACATTTCAGTTTTTTTCAAAGTCTATAAATATTAATGATTGTGATTTTTAATTAGTTTTGATAACTAATTATATCTGGGTGCTGAGAGCTTTCAATGAAAAAGGTATACTCATTTTCTGATTTCAGGAGCTGTCATCTTCTGGATGCATTTCATGCATACATATATGTATATTCATATGTTTCACATATAAACATAGATAAAGTGAAATATATCATTATTCTAAATGCATATCTAATTCAATTTTCTAAATAGCTTGGGGGAAAGCATTTCACTTACTAAAAATTTATTGGAAGCACATGTATATATATATTTATGTAAGTATATCTCAGTCTATATACAGACATATTTTAAGGCTAGCTTAGGATCTATTCTTAGACAGCCATTTCCTCAGATATTATAAATAGTTAATGGGGGGAGGCTAGGTGGCACAGTGAATACAGCACCAGCCTTGGAGTGAGGAGGACCTGAGTTCAAATCTGGCCTCAGACATTTAACACAAAAACTAGCCATGTGACCTTGGCAAGTCACTTAACCCCAATTGCCCTATCTTCCCCCCTCCAAAAAGCAAAAAAAAAAAGTTAATGGAAGATACACATTCATAAGTACTAGCACCGATGTATAGGAACTTCCTCTTCTCTTGGATTTAATCTAGTTTACACCTGGTTTTGGAAAAATACATAGAAAATAAGTTTTGCGAAGAGAAAACCAAAAGGGTGGTATAAATAGCAAGCCCTGGGAGAAAAATAGAGTGGGGCAGCTGCAAAGGGGGATCCCAATATTCTTTGGATTTTAATTTACTTTTTATACAGTGCAAAATATGATGGACTCTAAACTAATGAGCAGCTGGCTTGTTTTAACTGGTATATATCATTCATTTTCATTTAAGGTCAAATATTTTATCTAAATAAAAATTCAGAAAACATCTACAGTTATATTTGTATATATTGGATTGAAGTTTGAGAGGGGAAAAATAATTAAGCATGCTTTAGATATAGATTGAAAAAATTCATTCAAAAGAGATTAATGTGCAAAATATGATTCTGGGCATGTTGAAAGAAGGGGAGATACAAAAAATAGTCTCAATAAACAAGGATCTTATAGTACAGGAAGATAAGGTATGTGCATAGATTATTTAAGTACATGGCTGGAGTACAAAGAAATATGAGATTGTGTGGGAAAAATAATTTCTGGCTGGGGAAGTCAGGGAAGACCTCCGGGAGAGAACACAAACTGAATAAGAGACCATCAAGGGAGCAATTTAAAAAACAAAGAATAGCATGTGTTTTTCTGTAAAAATTTAAAAGAGCATACTTTATCATGTTTGATAGTTATTTCAAACACACTACTAAGAAAGCATTAATGCCCTAGGATGAAGTTTTATTAACAAGGTAGACTTTTAAAAACAGAAGAGTTGACATTTATGTAGTACAAGGCAATTTGCATACAATATTTTATTTTCTTTGACCCTTATAACAACTCTGAGAGAGTAGTTCCTTGAGGTATAGTTATACTTACTTTTCAGATGAGATAATAGTCTCTTCGAGGTTAAATGATTCTTCCAGGGTCACAAAGGTTTCAGCGCCAGAGGCAGCATTTGAATCCAGAGCTTCCTTATTGAAAGACTACCTCCTCTTTCTAGTAGCCGTATTACCTGTAGACTCTAGAGAATTAATGGATTTTGTTTTGTTTAAAGCACTGCTAAGTACTGCTAAATGGATAGGCATCTTTCCTTTTCTGGTAAGGTTGCCAGAATGTAATTGTGAGTTGATTGTATCTTTAATTTGTAATGCTCCCCAAGGAAGTACAATAAGCACCTGATTTTTATAAATCAGAGTAGAAATAATAGGATCTAATTGAGCAAAAGGAGTAAAAAGAAATATGCCCATAGTGAGGCTTATTAGACTGTGTAATGATCTTCTAAAAGAAGCAATAGATGTTCCATTTCTTGAATGATTTTAAATTAGAATGAATAAAGCAGTTAAGGTTATGCTTGAAGGAATAATCCTGTTTCAGTAATGGGGTGAGTCACAATGACCTTAAAGAAATTTAAAAGGGTAAAGACCTGTGGTTTTCTATCAGTAGTCAGAATAGAGTAAAAAAAAAAAAGTGTTTCCTTGTCCCAGTTTGAGGGTAGGCAGATTGTATGACTTCTGGTCTCTCTGGATTTATATTAATGTGGATTCACAGCTCAGATAGAACTCTATTTTAATTAAATTGAAGTTTCAGATTTAATCAAATTATTTTCTGTGGCCACAAACTAGCTCCAGTTATGGCCATAGTCTTTATGTACATGTGGGCCACATGCAAAAGAAAATCTCATCATCAGTTTACGGGTGATTTGGGAAAATCGTTACTGGAAATCAATTCAAAAGGAAAATTCTCTACTTATTATAATCATCATAGAATCTCAGAGTGGGAATGGACCTTAGAAGTCCCTATAATTCATAGTTTAATTCATGCTGTTTGCAATGAAAAATCTCATCCAAGATTTAATCAAGAACATGGATATCTCTTAGGATAGGAACAGGAATTTATTTTCTTCCCCAGGTGAAGAGGGCAGTCTACCCCATGACTGATCTTGAGGAAGAGGCATTTTGCAAAAGGCAGAACAAGAATTTATACTCTAATGGAGGACCTTCTCCCATTGGTTGGGGGGTGGGCTCAAGTCTCCCCTCAAAAATCTTCCCCAATGGTAAACAACAGAGGAGCCCACCAAGGAGGCTGATTGACAGCAAGGGAAAGGGTGGAGGGGACTGCAGAGGCAGGAAATCTGAAAGCCTCCTAAAAGGGATTGCTTCTGATTAACAGCAGAAGGAGTGTGGGAAGGGAGAGAGAAGTTCTGAGAAGTTTTCACTTCCCCCCCACACACAATACCATACCTTTTTTTTTTTAACTTGAATCCTGGTCTTCTAGCTCCAAAGCTAATCTTCTTTCTACTGCTAAGCTGTGTTGGGAATGTTAGTATTCTACAGCCTAATGTGTGGCTTAATTATCTCTGTTTTGATCCAAACTCCCCCAATTCACTTAAATTCCCCAGGAAATTTCATACCCTGAGATAATTTGAATAAGCATGAGACCCTCTTGATATAATTCAAACTTCAAAATCTGCTGGGGAAAATTATTTTGAAATAGGTGCCTTGAACCAAAGATAATGCTACCATCAGCAAAACATCTTAAGGTGCTCCTTTCTCTCTAACAGTCCAACCAATAAATTCACAAAGTGCTCATGGATTAATTAGGAGAACCAAGTCCCAATTCTTGATCACCCACTCACTGTGTAATATTGTTAGTCACTTCATTTTTCTTGGTTTTCATTTACTATTTTCTAAATTGCCTGCTGTACCAACCTTACAGGGTAACTAGGAGAATCATATGAGAGATGTAACATAATAAAATGTCTTGAACATAGTTAAGTGTTTACTAAATATTTATTGATTGGTTGGTTGACTTAAAATAAATTGATATAATCCTGAGTAATGCAAGGATTTGATGAAAAGGAAGAAAAAGGATTGAAAAATTTAAATTAATATTTTGTTGCATTCAATTTCTTGGCAACAATGAAAGTTATTAGTATTTCACAAATATTCCAAACTGACAACAAAAGTAAGGTTACTAGTGCTTGTCTTACATTTATTTATTACTATCTGATAATATGTATGGCAGAGTGTCTGCCAGCAATTAGCTACTTTATGTAGCTCTGACCTTGGGAACATAATAGTAAGTCATAAAGAAGGAAGAAGATAAGCATTTTAGTGCCTGCTTTGTGCCAAGCACTGTACTAAGTGCTTCACAAATATTATCTCATTTGATCCTCACAACAACCTAATGAGGCCCATTTTACAGTTGAGGAAACTGAAGCAGACAGAAGTTAAGTAACATGCCCAGGGTCACACAGCTATTGTCTGAGGCTGGATTTGAACTCAGGTCTTACTGATTTCAAAACCACCACTGTACCACCCAGTTGCCTCTAAGGAGCACTTTGAATCTAGTTACTATAAATTGTAGAGGGCATTTCTCTTCTGGTGTGAGGAGTTTAGATGATACCAAGATTCTTTCCAACTTTGAGAGTCTCTGAAGAATACTTCATATGGAGTGAACTTTAAGAGAGATGTCTTTTTCTCTGAATCAGAAAGGAAGGATAGAGGCTAAATAAATAACTTCAAAATAAAACATTTTCTAGTAGGAGGTAAGGTGTAGTGGGGATGAACAATTCAGGTCTCAAAGAGAAGAATAACTCTTGAATTGATATTCAATTAAAATGGGAGTGTGCCTGGTTTATGTTTAAGAGATGCGTTAAAAATTGCAAAGTAACAAAAAGACCAAGTTGAAATTAGCATAAATTCTGTATTAGGCCGGTTACATGATAATATTATATATTTTTTTATATTTTAACTTTTATTTTATTAAATATTTCCCAATTACAAGAAAAAAATTCTAACATTCATTTTTTTTTTGAGTGTCAAATTTTCTCCTTCCTTCCCACACCTATCCCTACTCTATTGAGAGGGCAAGCAATATGACATTGATTATACATGAGAAATTATGCAAAACATTTATTTCCATATTAACTATGTTTCAAAACACACTAAAAAACTCCAAAGTAAAAAAAATGCTACAATCTGTTCTTAGAGTTCATCAGTTCTCTCTTTGAAGATGTATAGCATTTTTCATCATGGGTCTTTTGGAATTACATTGGATAATTGTTAATCAAAGTAGCTAAGTCTTTCACATTTGAGCATCCTTACAATATTGCTATTTATCTGTACATTTTGTCCTGCTTCTGCTCATGTCACTTAGTATCAGTTCATATAAGAATTACCAGATTTTTCTGAAACTATCCTGCTCATCATTTCTTATAGCAAAATATTATTCCCTTACAATCATACACTACAACTTGTTCAGTCATTACCCAGTTGATGAGCATTCCCCCAATTTCCAGTCCTTTGCCACCACAAAAAGAGCTGCTATGAGTATTTTATACAAACAGGTCCTTTCCCCCTTTCTTTGATCTCTTTGGGACACATATCAAATAGTGGTATTGCTTGAATCAAAAGGTATCCAGTTCTATAGCCCATTAGGCATAGTTCCAAATTATTCTTGAGAATGGTTAGACTAGTTCACCACTCTACAAACTGAATTAGTTTCCCAATTTTTCCACATCCCCTCAAGTTTTTGTCATTTTCCTTTTCTGTCATGGTAATGAATTTGATGGGTGTAAGGTGGCATCTCAGAGTTGTTTTAATTTGCATTTCTCTAATCAGTAGTGATTTAGAGCATTTTTAATGTGACCATTGTTAGTTTTGATTTCTTTTTCTGAAAACTGCCTTGGTCATATCCTTTGATCATTTATCAGTTGGAGAATGGCTCTTATTTTTTATAAATTTGACTCAATTCTAATAAAGGGATACTTGCTGTAAAGATGTTTTCCCAGTTTCCTGTTTAACATCTTTTTTAATCAATGTTTTTTGACCTTGAGAATAGGAGCAGAGGAAGTGATAGATGACAGGTATCAACAGAGGGTAATATTAGGTTGGAGGTAGTTGTAGCCATTCAAAGGATGAGGAAATCTAAGATTGTATGAGTAGCCTTGAAGTAGCTGACTGTAGGGTATAGGGAAAAGAAAAGGAGAGTTCAGACCAAGCAGAACTGGTTGTCCAGATATATAATTCTTAGTGGTTTTGTCTATAAGTGAGAAAAATAAATGGTGTAATTTCCAGCTCTTCAAAGATCAGTAAGCCTTTTTATGGGCACTAGATAATAACAATTAAATTTGATATAGATGAACTATAGAAAGAACTCAGAAATCTGTAAGTTGAAAAAAATTGGCAGAGGAGTTTCACTATAGTTGAATGCAAGAAATCATCTAGCATATGTATGCGTGTATGCATATGTGTATATTCATGCACACACAAACACATATTTATTATATAATATCTCTAAGAGCTATCAGGATCCAAGCTAGGTATTTGGTAGAAGTTATAAATTAATTCCTTTAATCATCAGTTCAGTATACTGTAGGTTCAGCTGAAGTAGACAACAAAGTATAAGGAATCATCAAAAAAGGTATTGGAAATAAAATAGCATCAAAGACTTTCTACTAATGCTTAATGAATGAATAAAAATAATTTTCATTTGTATGGCACTTTGTGGTTTTTAGAGTGCTTCTGACAAAAACACAAGAAAGGAAGTAATATTATCATCTTCATTTAACAAGTGAGGAAACAAACTGAGGTGCAGGTTAAGTAATTTGTGCTCTAGTTTAGTAAACATCAAAGGAAATTTGAATCCAAGTCTAGCACTTTATTAACTACATCACACTGTTTCCTAATTTTCTACTTCACTGTTACATCTAAACTTGGAATATTCTAGGCCTTTTTTTTTTCTGATAAAAGTCTAGGCTAACACAGATTAGATTTGACATAGGGTTGTATATAGAGGGCCGCTTTTTTCTCTTGCTCCCTAGAAATTTCAAGTATTCCTCAATGAATCTTATTTATACATTTTGCTTAGGTTTCCCTCAAAGTGGGTAACAGGATTGCCACCTTTTGCAAGGAATTAAGAGTACACTAAGAGTTTTGAATATGGAACAGCCTTTATTCTCAACACCACAGAAATTTTTAAGATATGAAGAACCCTAGGAACAAATATAGGCACATAAAACAGTCAACACATTAGACTCACCCTGAAATATGAAGATATTTTGAGAGAATAATGAAAAAATACTTATCATTCATATCAGATCTGCACCATCAAAGTAATTTGCTGCAATAACAAGACTGGCAAGGTCAAGACCTCTTTCCTCCAATTGATTAGGGCCTCTCCTACTCAACCTGACCTTTCTGACCTTTAAAAGGACATGAGAGAAATGAAAAGGGTCCAAAAAAAGAATTTTGGTGATTAAGGGTATTTAGTGATTTTTTTTAAGTCTACAAAAGGAATATCTGAGAACTGATGTTATTAAACTTTATAAAATCACAAAGGACAAAAACCCAGACTTCATGGCCAAGCTAGAATACTAAAACTGGGTGCATTTAAATTCCAGAGAGGGTTTTAGGACAAATGAAAGGGAATACTACCTTGTGTAGAGAGTAGTTAATTTCCAGTTACAGAAACTGAGTGGGAGAGTTGAAAGGGAGCTCAAGGGCTTTCTAGACCACACAATATATGAAAGGAAGGCCAACTATACTAAACTTAACAGATGGTCAATAGGGGCTTTACTTGAAGACCTCCAAAGAAGGGAACTCTTCCATCCCTTGGTCAAGTGGCAGCCCATTCCATCTTGGACATTTGCTGTTAAGAAATTTATCTTCATACTCCTTAAAGCAAGCTTATTATAGCTATAAATGCTTTCATAGGTCTATACTTTATATACATAAACACATGTTTTATGTATAGATAGAAACCATACTGCTTTTATCCCATGCTTTAATCTCTAGTTAGTACATTCCTCAAAATAAAATATGATCCATGAATAATCCCAATGGATCCTGCATCAAACACTAAGTCTTTACTGAATAACTATGAGATTTCCTAGCAGTGTTGGTTCTGTTTGTCTCAAAAGAATAATAATGCTGATAACCTTAAAGTTTAAAAAGCAATGTCCGTTCATTATTTTATTTAGTTTTCACACTAGCTCTGTGAGATAGTTCTAGTGGCTTGCCCATAGTCAAAAGAAAGTTAGTGTGTAGTCCCTGCCTGAAAGGAATTTGCAGCCTATTGTAATGTTAAATGCTTTGGGGTTTACTCTTTGAAAGAGCAATCTTGAGATTTGACCAGATGAGATATTCTGGGTAGCCATTAAGGAACCACTCACCCCAATCCCCCCCCCCCCACACACACACACACTCTGGATTTGAAAAACCCAGATGCAGGTGCTTCTCTCTCTGGTAACTATGTATGCATTGCCTTGGTAATATAGTTGAATCTGTGCTAATTTCTTAAACAGAACCCCTGTCTGTTAGCCTTTATTTCTTTGCTTGTATTTTCTCTGTATTTTCCGTTCACATTTTTTCTAAAGTTCAGGGTGCTACCTTTTCCCTTAAACCAGTGAATATAATTTAAAAAGATTGTTGACCTTCTTAAACAACTATCTTTCCTAGTAAAGCAGATCTAAGAACCTGTGCTACCAGCCATCCTGGGTATGCCAGTGTGGTTGCTACTACACCTGTATATCTCACTACTTCTCCTGGACTTAGCTTGTTGGAAAATTCCTTAGCTTTATGCATCCTTAAGCTTGAGAATTCCTAGTCTATTTTGGTTTCTTTTCTTTTCTTTTTTTTTTAATGCTTTATTAACTTCTGATTTATATCATTTGTTTCCACCAGATTTTGAATGGCAAATTTTCTCCCCATTTTTCCCCTACCCACCTCCCCAAAATAGCAGTCCCACAGGATATCCCCTCCCCCAGTCTGCTCTCTCCCATATTTCCTCCCATACCCCTTTTGACTTTTCCAGTGGATCACTATGCCTCAGTGCCTGTATATCTTATTTCCCAATTACATGTAAGATGGTATTAATAATAGTATATATATATATATATGTATATATATATACATTATATATATATATATTTAAATATTTGATTTTAAAACTTTCAATTACAGATTCATTCCCTTCCTTCCTTAACACCCACCCTTACTGGGAAGATAAGCAGTTCAGTATAGGTTGTACATTTGTGGCTAATACAAAACAATAACATAGTAGATATATTGTAAAAGACTGACTATATTTCCCTCCCTCCCATCCCACTTCCCACTTGTTCTATTCCCTACTTTAATCCCATCCCTTTTCAAAAGTGGGTGCTTCCAACTTCACTCCCTCCCAGCCTGCCCTTCCTTCAATCATCCCCTCCCTCTCATCCCCTTCCCCCCCCTACTCTCCTGGAGGGTGAGATACCCTATTTAGTGTGTATTTCATTCCCTCCTCAAGCCAAAGTCAATGGGAATAAGGTTGACCCATTCCCTTTTGCCTTCCTATTCTTCCCCTCCATTGTAACCATATTCCCTTGCCTCTTCTGTATGAGATATTTTACCCCAATCTGTCTCTCCCCATCTCCTCTCATTATATTCCTCTCACCTCTCAATTTCACCTTTTAAGTATCATCCCTTCCTGTTAAATTGGTTCTGTGCCCTCTATCTATGTATACGTGTAAGCATATATACACATTCACATATGTATTCATATGCCCATATACCCTCATATATAGACATACATATATTTCTAGTCCCTTCAACTACTGAGAAAAGTTTCATAAGTTACAATTACTGTTTTTCCATGTAGGAATGTTAGTAGTTCAACTTTGATAAGTTCCTTATGATTTCTTTTCCCTGTTTACCTTCTCATGCTTCTCTTGCTTCTTGTATCTGAATGTCAAAGTTTCTATTCAGCTCTGTTTTTTTCAGCAAGAATGCTGGAAAGTCCTCTATTCCACTGAATGACCATATTTTCCCCTGAAACAGGATACTCAGTTTTGCTGGGTAAGTGACTCTTGGTTTTAATTCCAGCTTCTTTGACCTCCAGAATATCATATTCCAAGCCCTTCAATCCCTCAGTGTAGAAGCTGCCAGATCCTGGGTTATCCTGATTGTGTTTCCACAATATTCAAATTGTTTCTTCCTGGCTGCTTGTAATATTCTCTCCTTAATCTGGGAATTCTGGAACCTGGCTATAACATTCCTAGGAGTTTTCTTTTTGGGATCTTTTTCAGGAGGTGATCGGTGGATTCTTTTAACCTCTATTTTGCCCTGTGGTACTGAAGCATCAGGGCAGTTTTCTTTGAGAGCTTCCTGGAGGATGATTTCTAGGTTCTTACTTTGGTCATGGCTTTCAGGTAGTCCAATAATTTTTAAATTATCTCTCCTGGATCTATTTTCCAGGTCAGTGGTTTTATCCATGAAATATTTCACGTTGCCTTCTATTCTTTCATTTGTTTGGATCTCTTTAACAGCATCTTGATTTCTCATAAAGTCATTAGCTTCCATTTGCTCTAATCTAATTCTGAAGTAATGATTCTCCTCATTGAGCTTTTGAGATTCTTTTTCCATCTGGCAAATTTGGCTTTTTAAGGCATTCTTCTCCTCATTGCCTTTTTGAGCCTCCTTTGCCATTTGAGTCAGTCTGTTTTTTAAGGTATTATTTTCCTCAGTCAGGCTGTTGACTCTCATTTCATAATTTTCTTGCATTGTTCTCATTTCTCTTCCTAATTTTTCCTCCACTTCTCTTATCAGGTTCTTAAGGTCCTCTATGGCCTGTAACCAACTCATATTTTTCTTGGAAGCATTTGGTGAAGGAGTTCTGACTTCACTGTTTTCCTCCTGTTCCATGCTTTGCTCCTTTTTGTCCTCGAAATAGGAGTGTAATGTTGGAATCTTCTGTCTGCTTTGTTTCCTTTGCCTGCTCATTTTGCCACTCAGTTACTTGACTTTTGGGCTTTTTGCCACAGTGGGACTCTGCCACCAGACAGGGGAGCTTTTGTCCCAAATGCTGGGGTTTTCTCAGCTGCTGGAGGTATTAGATGGGTGCCCTCTCTGAGGTCTCCACACGCTCTGGCAAGCTGGACACACACCCCAGGACCTCCACCCTAGACTGCAATCCAGATCCAAGCAGGTTAAAGCAAGAGCGATTACCCCTCAGACTGGTGCTTGGTCCCCCTACACTCTGCAGGCCAGGAGCTGATGCTGCCACATGGTGCTGGCTGGCTGTGCCGGCCTCTCAGCAGCTTTTCACCCTCGGGGTAAATGCCAAGCACTCCCACTTACTGGTCCCAAAGTCCAGACTGCACTGACCTCTCACTTTGTCCTTCACATCTATGTGTTGATAAATCTGGAAATGGCCACAGCTGCTGCTGATCTGGAGTCCCTCTGGACAGCGGCCGGTCAGGCCCACCCTGGGGCTAAAGCCTTGGTGTTGGGCTGGGCCTGGCTCCCAGAGTGCTGTGCTGGATTCCTGCCAGCCTGCCAGGCTGTCCTAAGCAGGAGGTTAGCTTCTCTGTGTCATTTTGTGGGTTCTGCAGCTTTAAAGTTTGTTTAGAGTCCCCTTTTTACATGGATTGGGGACAGTGGAAGCCGGAGCCAAGGGAAGGTCATGCTTCTACTCTGCCATCTTGGCTCCCCATTTTGGTTTCTTTTTAAAATTATTAATACTTTAGTTCCCTTGAAATAGTAAACATAAATAGTACCTGTTATGTTAAAGTCACTGTACTAAAGGAGTATTAACACCTATTATGGCAGAGGAAAAATAAATCTAAGTACTTTATCTCATAAATCCTTGAGTACTAGGAACAAGAGGGCAAGACCATAAAGAAAATTTTTCTACATAATAACACAGGGTAATACTTTATATAGCAAATAGGGTGCTTAAGGAACTTTTCTATCTCAAAAAATGGTATAGGCAAAAATTATGAATAGTTTAGAAAGAATTTAGACATTTATGGAGGTTAGATATGATTAAGGGAAATTAATATAGTTTATATATGTTATAAGTGTGTTTAGGGCATAGTTCAAACATTTTGATAAAGATGTTGTGGAAGATGATCAACACTTTAGAACTCAAAATGTATTTAATATAACTCACTAGGGAAACCTTAATAATCTATTAGAATTTTTCAGGGTTGTTTTTTTTAGTTTATTTATTTTTAGTTTTCAACATTCACTTCCATAAGTTTTAAATTTTCTCCTCTACTCTCCCATCCTCCCTCCCCATAGAAGTTTTCAAGAGCAATTAAATATGCTGACAAAAGGTGATCTAAGTGTAATTTCTGTAGACTTTCCAAAAGCTTTTGACAAATGTGCTTTAAATTAAATGTGCTTTAAATTAAAAAAAAACCCACTGAGTTACTTTGAGACTAAGAATATATTGTTAAAGATGATGTGTAAGGGTCTTTTCTAGCTCTGCTGGCCCATTTCATAAATGTAAGATTTTCCAAAACATGAAATACTGAATGAAAAGCTCTAAGTGAATGTTAACCTTTTCGCTGTGCCTACTGCATGCTTAAGGAGCCAGAGAATGGCTCAAATAGAGTTTGAAGTTAAATTAGAAACTCAGTCTTTGAATGAACTTTTGCATCTTTGTTCTTTGTGCATGCTTGAGACTATTGGGGCAAGGGTGGGGAGTGGGGGGGGTGGTGAGGAGAAGGAATATCTTAGTCCAATGAAAGCCTTGAGAATTAAGCCCTTGATCCATGAAAACTGGCCCAAAGTTAGCTATGGAACGAGTTGGATTTTCTTTCCCCTTCCTTTTTCTCTCTCTGCAACCAGGATATATAGGTTTTTATATAATAGGTTTTATTCATGGATTTCTTTGCTTTTCCTTTCCTAATATGTCCTGAATTACTCATAGAGAGAGATATTTGCTATCCAATACAGAAATTTAAAAGGTTAGGAGAATTTGATCAATTCTTCTTTTTAAACATCCTGCAAACTTAAAATCATTAATTCAAATCGTGTCACTTTTTTGGAATTAAATGAACTTTTAGGGAGCAGGGTTCAATAGTAACAAAATTTGAACTTCCTTTTGTATTGCTAAGCTGAGAGGTACTTAGCACCTAGTTCAAATTAAGCCTCTGTTAAAGAAACAGAAGGTATGAACTCCTGTTGCTGATGTAACAGGAAGGGGCTGAAAAAGGAGGAGCAATACAATATATAAGGAAAAGCCTGAGAGACAGAGAGTCAGAACTTTTAGGGATAAGCTTTGTGAAGGCAGGGCAGCAGCTGGACTGAAGACTGAACTGAGAATTGAGAAGAACTGAGAAGAGAAATGAGAATTGAGAACTGAAACAGATCTTCTTGGAGCCAGGTTCTGGAGGCTGAGGAGGAAAGGCCCAGGCTGGAGAGAATGATTTTTATTTTGAGAACCGAGATGAAGTGATTTTGATTCTGGGAACCAGCTGAAACTTCTGCTGAAGACTCCCAAGGGGAAGCCAGAGCTGCTGAGGAGCTGCCAGAGGAAGCATAACTTTGGTGTTGGTACTTTGTCTGTTTGTGGCATTGTTAAGCCTTGACTTCCCAGGAACAGAGACTGGGAAGGATTTAAGGTGGACTTGTACACTGTGAGCTTCAGAGCTGTACAAGGAACTGGGAGCTGTCTGCCTTTGAACCGAGGTGGCAGTTTAGTAGATTCAGTCAGGTAGGAGCTACCTTCCTGGAGTCAAGATGAAAAGACCTCTCCATGAATACTGAGTAGTGACTGATGAAATTGTCTGAGTAGTGACTGACCCTTATGTGAGGTTTTGCTTTGGGACTCACTTTGGGAAGAGTTGTGTGATTTGACCAGATGAGACTCTGAGCAGCTGTTGAGCCCCCCTGGCTTTGAAAATCGAGATGTTGGTGCTTCCCTCTCTGGTAACTAACTAGGTATGCATATGATTTTTATTGCATCATGATCTGAGAAGGATGCATTTAATATTTCTTCCTTACTGCATAGAATTGTGAGGTTTTTATGCCCTAGAACATGGTCAATTTTTGAGTATGTGCCATGAACTGCTGAGAAGAAAGTATATTCCTTTTTATCCCCATTCAGTTTTCTCCAGAGATCTATCATACCTATCCTCTCTAAAATCCTGTTCACTTCCTTAACTTCTTTCTTATTTATTTTGAGGTTGGATTTATCAAGTTCAGAGAGGGGAAGATTAAGGTCTCCCACTAGGATAGTTTTGGTATCTATTTCTTCCTCTAATTCCTTTACCTTCTCCCCTAGGAATTTGGATGCTACACCACTTGGTGAACATATATTAAGTAATGATATTGCTTCATTCTCGATGGTGCCTTTTAACAGGATATAGTTTCCTTCCTTATCTCTTTTAATTAGGTCAATTTTTGCTTTTGCTTTATCTGAGATAAGGATTGCTACCCCTGCTTGGTTTTACTTTAGCTGAGGCATGATATATTTTACTCCAACCTTTTACCTTTACCTTGTGTGTATCCCTCTGTTTCAGATGTGTTTCTTGTAAACAGCATATTGTAGGATTATGATTTCTAATCCATTCTGCTAACTGTCTCTGTTTTATGGGAGAGTTCATTCCATTCACATTTACAGTTATGATTGTTATCTTTTTCTTTCCCTCCATCCTATTCCTGCCCCTGTTAATGTTCATATTTTTCCTCCCTTCTCCCTTTCCCCCCTTAATAGTTTTCCTTTTGACCACCGCCTCCCTCAGTGTTCCCTTTTCGGCCCCCCTCCCATTTCCTCCCCTTTTCCCCTTACTACTTCCCTCTCTACAAACCACTCCCACCCCCTTTTGTAATATTTTTGGAATATAAAATTGTTTGACATTGATAGGTTAGTTTCCAGTCTTATAAAAGTGGATATTGAAAGCTATTGGACATACAATATGGAATTTCTCTTTTCCCCCACCCTTGTCTTTTTTTTTTTTTACAGACTCAGAATACTCATATTACAACTTAATTTTGAAAAAAGCAGGACAATTTTTAAACAATTTGCAGATCAATCTCCTAAAATTTGCCTTATCTATAAGGGCATACTCACCAACTATACAAATGTTCCAACAGGTATGTAAAATTGGCTTTTCTATATTTGGTATTCCAAATATATTGCATAGAAACCCACATTAATTACTATTGCCTACTGATAACATTTTCTTTGTGAACCAAACATTTAAAAATTAAGTGTAGGTAGTATATGATGTGATATTCCCCTGGTGTGAGTGTATGCATGTGTGTGTGTGTGTGTGTGTGTGTGTGTGTGTGTGTGTGTGTGTGTGTGTGTG
>NW_027187332.1:14694445-14696088 GCF_028583685.1 Petaurus breviceps papuanus | reverse complement strand
GTGTGTGTGTGTGTGTGTGTGTGTGTGTGTGTGTGTGTGTGTGTGTGGGAATGGGATAGATAATGAAGGAACATGTTTGTGCTTGGGTAGAATGTAGTATTACCTTTTGAACTTTTACAAACTTTTAATGTAAATTTTGAATTCAGTATTTCCTAGAATAAAGTTGATCTTCTTGTAGTTTTTCTCCAGCCAAAAACTGAAAGTATTATCTATGATTTTTCTTTACTTTTAAGTTTTTACTTTAATTAGAACAACAGTTTGATTATGGCTGATTTATTTTAATCAAATGAATATGTTAATTTAAAAATTGGTTTTAGTGAAACCTTCCTAGTTAAGTCTTATCTTTGCAATGTTAGATTGCTACTGATGAGCTACCACCAGAAGATTGCACTGCATTTGTGGTCATCCATAAGGAGTGTACCTGTAAAACTAATGAGATTAAAAAGCTTCTGAAGAAGGCTTCTATGAGGTAATGAAATGAATATCTATAGAAAAATAAGTAGTTCATGAAGAAATTATTATCACAATAAAACTTTTTTAATTGTATAGTTTCATAGATATTTTCAGGGTCAACAAAAAAACAGGTAGTTGGTTGTCACATATTTGTTATCTTTTTTTTCACTATACTAGAAGAGAAAGGAGTCTTCAGAAAGGGTTTGGTTCTGGACTTGGCAGGGGTGAGAATTACAATAGAGAGAGAGAAGACAAAGCATCTTGATCCTTAATTTAGCCCCTGTTTTCTTAACCAAGGAGCATAACCTTTACAATGGAAATGATTAAATAAACAGGACTAATAGGGAGCAGACCCCTGAGATGAGTTAGGAGACTCTAAGAAGATGCCTAGCTACTTTGAGAAATTCAAGTTAGCTAGGCAAAGCCAAGATGGTAGAAACCAATGACTTCATTAGAAAACCAGAAATATTAAAACAAAATCAAAAGGCAGGAAAAAAAAGAAAAAAATATAGGGCATAAATAACTGATTTGAAAAACAGATCATGGAGAAAAATATTAACAATTATTGAAGTGTCTGCCATTACCAAAAAACAATTCTAGACATCATATTCCAAGAATTCTTAAAAGAAAATTGCCTATATTTCTTAGAACCAGAGGGCAAAGTCAAAATAGAAAGAACCCACCAGTCACCTCCTGAAAGAAATCCCAAAATAAAAAACCCCAGAAACATTATAACCAACATCCAGAGCTTCCAGGTCAAAGATAAAATACTACATGTAGTCAAAAAGAAAGAATTCAACTACTGAGGAATCACAGTCAGGATCACACATGACTTAGCAGCCACTACTTTATTTTTTTTTAAATCAAATGCTTTATTAACTTCTAGTTTACATCATTCATTTCTGCAAGATTTTGAGTTACAAATTTTCTCCCCATTTTTCACCTACCCACCGCCCCAAAATATCCCCTCCTCCAATCTGCTGTCTCCCATATCTTCTCCCATACCCCCTCCGACTTTCTCATAGGGCATGGTGGATCTCTATGCCCTGTTGCCTGTGTGTCTTATTTTCCAGTTACACATAAAATAATATTAATAATAGTATATATACACATGTATAGGTATATATATATATATATATATATATATATATATATATATATATATATATATATATATATATATATATATA
>NW_027187332.1:14429954-14694435 GCF_028583685.1 Petaurus breviceps papuanus | reverse complement strand
ATATATATATATATATATATATATATATATATATATATATATATATAAACATTTGATTTGAAAACTTTGAATTCCAGATTCATTCCCTTCCTCCCTTGTCAGCCACCCTTACAGGGAAGATTAGCAATTCAGTATAGGTTGTACATGTGTAGCTATGCAAAACATTTCCATAGTGGATATATTGCAAAAGACTGAATATATTTCCCTCCCTCCTATCCCACTTCCCACTTGTTCTGTTCTCTACTTTGATCCTGTCCCTTTTCAAAAGTGGGTGCTTCCAACTTCCCTCCCCCCCAGCTTGCCCTCCCTTCCATCATCCCCCCTCTCATCCCCTTCCCCCCTACTCTCCTATAGAGTGAGATACAGTATTTAGTGTGTATGTCATTCCCTCCCTAAGCCAAATTCAATGAGAATAAGGTTGACCCATTGCTTTTTATAGTGGAAAGGGCACACAAGTTTCAATGGTCACAAGGTTAATAGAGCTTACTAGAGTCCTTTAAGAGTTCTGTGCAACAGAGAACCTAGATCAAGGTGTGGCTGGCTCAAATAAGTTGTTTATGCTGAAGGTTAAAAGAATTACCACCATTTAAAATTAAAGCTATTCAGGTTATAGAAGGAAAGGGAAAGACTAAAAAAAAAACAAAAAGTATTAGCGGTGTTTAAAATTTATTCAAGAGTCTGGCAGGGAAAAGATGCATTGATCACTGCTAATCATAAAAATCACAGAAATTTCACTAGGAAAACTTTGACAGAGGACACAGGATGAGTTGAATATGAAGGGATGATATCTAAAAAATAAAATTAAGAGGTGAGAGAGGAATATATTGGGAGGAGAAATTGTGAGATAGAATACAGTAAATTATCTCACATAAAAGAGTCAAAAGAAAGCTCTTACATTGGAGGGAAAGAGCAGGAAGGTGAAAGGGAATGGGTCAACGTTATTCTCATTGGATTTGGCTTAAGGAGGGAATAACATACCCACTCAATTGGGTATCTTACCCTACAGGAAAGTAGGGGAGAAGGGGATAAGAGGGGTGATGATAGAAGGGAGGGTAGACTGGGGGAGGGGCTAGTTAGAAGCAGACATTTTTGAAAAGTGACCAGGTTATAATAGAGAATAGAATAAATGGGGAGTGGAATAGGATGGAGGAAAATATAGGTTGTCTTTCACAACATGAATACTATGGAAATGTTTTGCATAACTATACATGTATAACCTATATTGAATTGCTTGTTTTCCCAGTGTGGGTGTATTAGGAGGGAAGAAGAGAGAGAATTCAGAACTCAAAATGTTTAAAAGAAATGTTAAAAAAAATATATTGTTACATGCAACTGGAAAATAAGATACACAGGCAATGGGGTATAGAAATCCATCTTGCCCTGCAAGAAAGTAAATGGGAAAGGGGGAAGGGTAGGGATAAGGTGGGGTTTGTGAGATAGAGACTGGGGGAAGGAGTAATCTGTATGCTTGCCATCTTGGGGTAGAGGGTAGGGGAGAGATGGGGAAAAAATTTGGAATTCAAAATCTTGCATAAATGAATTTAGTTGAAAACTAAAAATAAATAAATTCTGGAATTAAAAAAAATGTGACTCCAAGGCATAGATCCAAACTTGTCATTTCTCTACTCAACAAATCCTTATCACTTCTGAGATGAATTATACAATCCTACCGGCCATCCAAAGCCCTTCACGACCTAGCATTCTCCTTGCATCTTATACTTGCTCCCAAACCCAGCCTCCTTGTATTCTTTGATTCATTATCAATGGCTTTATTTCTGTTCCTGATAAAGTCATCTCCTGCCTATGACCTCTTTCATTGACTGTTCCCCATGCCTGGAATATGTTCTCTCTTAATCTTCGTTTCCACCTATTGGTTTCCCTGGTATCTTTCAAGCCCTAGTTAAAATTTGACCATCTTCAATGAGCCTTTCTGTATTCTGTATTCAATGACCCAGTGTCTTCCTTCTGTAATTTCCAGTTTATCCTTTATTTAGTTTGTTTGTACATAGCTATTTTTATGTTGTCTCTCCTATTAGCCTGTATGATCCTTGAGAGCAGGGACTGTTTTTTGCCTTTATTTGTATCCATAGTATTTTAACACTGTACCTGACAGTTGGTGTTTTCCTTTTTCTTCCCTCCCCCTCTTTTTATTTAAATGCAAATTTAGAATTCATATATGTATGAATAATTATTTAATTGACCACTTAGAACATGAGGAAATGAATACACATTTTCATTTTTCATCTTGAATCATAGCCACATGAATATTAAGCTTATTTCTGGCAACATTCTCAGCAACTGATATTCTTACATTAATTCCTTAAATATTTTATGGGTACTGGATATAGAATCTAAGAATCTTACATATATTTAGGAATCTTTATTGTCCTTATCTGTGCATGTTTGGCATTGAAACCAAGATATTAGGTTATTTCAAATGTTTTACCTCAAATAAATATATTGATTCTTTGAAATAAATAAAAAAGTTTGACTTAAAAAAATTAGTGATTTCCTTTTCTCTTCTGTCTCCTTCCTTATTATGTGCATATTTTATGCTATGTGATCTTGTTTTCATCCCTTTAGATATTTCAGAGCTTTTAGATATATTTTTCAATATCGAAGAGTCTATGAAAGCTAGATCAGATAGAAATAAAATTAGTTGTACAAAATCTATCACTGAATGTTCATAAACTTCTTGAAATCAGAGAGCACACTGCATTGAATAAAACAGATCCTAAGTAAATACTTTGTAAAAATGAGTTGACCAAAGGAAAATGGAAAAGGATAGGATAGTGGAATAATGGAAAATGGAAAGGATAATGGAAACAACTTATTCTCTGTTTGGCCAGGGTAAGTGAGGAGGAGGGCTGGAAAACAGTGTAGTAAGGGACTTTTCTCACTTATTTTAATTTACATGCATTTTAAGGCCTTAGGGATCTGTATCAGCCTTCTTAACTCCTATCACTTATTCTGGAATGGAGAAGTTATCCAAGGGAAAATAATTAACTTGCTACATTTTCCCCTTTTTAGAACACTGTAGCAGCAAGCACCCCAAGCGTCCTCAGGGTTTGCAGCTACCACAGGTTCTTGGATCTGCTTTGTTAAAGGAAAGCAACTCAAAATGGGTTAACAAGCTTACTTTAATCAGTCAGACATATATCGTTTACCTTGTTCAGGAGAAAAGGTCAGCACCCTGAACCTCAAAGTATACAGGCAGAATTATCAAGACAGAAACAGATCAAGTAGACAGATTTCCAAACTGTCCAACCATTACATCCATACCCAGTCAACATCCGGGTTTCCACATTCTGGGTTTTTCAAAGCCGGGGGACTCTCAACAACGGCTTCCCAGAATTCAGATCAAATCACAGAACACTTCTCAAAGTGAGTCCCAAAACAAAGCTACACATCAGGGCTTATATAGCCTTCTCCTGGCTCAGAGAATGTAACAACCTTATTGACCCACTGGCCAATCAAAAAGTATCTACTGAAAAACAAGCCTCCCTCCCCAGGCTTCTGCTGCACTTTAGCCTAGGGGCAGGGAAGATCTTTAAAATTTACATTCGCATTACAAACACCTTAACTCTTTCCCCAGGTAGTTAAGGGAAGTAGGGAGGTAGACAAAAAATAAGAGAAGTACCAAACTGAAATATTAGGGGAGTCTCAGGTGGTTTGGAGCAGCTTCCAGACAGGATTTACTCATTGGGAAAAGGAAAGAGATAAGTAAGTTTAGATCAATGTGTACTTAACAGCATGCCGGCTAGATACCGCTAGACACTGGTCAATATCTCTTATATACGGCTGATTGTATTTCCTTACTAAAATGTGTTTTTTCTTTTCATTTTAGGCCTAGACCATATTTATTTAAAGGAGATCATAAATATCCTACAGTCACTGAGAACCTACCAGTGATCATACTTTATGCAGAAATGGGTACTAAAGACTTCAATAAATTTCACAAAATTCTTTCAGAGAAAGCACAAAAGGAAGAAATTATCTATGTTTTTCGACATTATATTCAGGTATACATTTTTATATCAAATTCAGCATGACTGCTAATTTCATTTCTGTTAATTTATATAACAGAAAAATTTCCTTAGATTATCATTTTCAATGAAATACATATGAACATCTACTGGAGTTTCTGTTCATCTTTTTGCATACAACATTCTTTTTTTTTTTTTTAAGCAATCAGGGTTAAGTAACTTGTTCAAGGTTACACAGCCAGTTATTTCTGGGTGTGGTGCTGAGTGTCTGAGCACAGGACTCGATCTCTAGGTCATCCCAACACGAGCCAGTGCTCTTACTTGCTGAGCCACCTGGCTGCCCCTGCATACAACATTCTTAATAATAGCTACTCACATTTATATAGTACTTTTTTTACAAAGCACTTTCTTCACAATCCTGTGAATTAGACAGTATAAGTCTATTATAAGTCATATTATTCATATGTCATTATAATGAGGAAACTGACATATATGTATGAAATTAATAAAAATTGAATTTCTTTAAGAGATATTAACAAACTTCATCAGTTTGCCTAAATCAGTGAAATTTTAAGTTATTGAGTGTTGTTACTTATGGTTAATAATTTTAATAACACTATGAGCAACTGGTCCTGGGTTCTCAAGGATCTGGCCTACTAATTTGTTAGTGTAAATCATAGAATTAACAGTCTTACCAACACCAGCTCAAGCCATGATTCTCACATACTAGAATGAATCCTCCATCTCTTTAGTCTCCTGATCTCATACAATACTAAGGCCTTTCTGAGAGCTCTTTATTAGTCCTCTAAGGAAACAGAATAGGCCTCCACTTATTGCCATGAGTCTGCCTTTGCTTTTGATCCTGAAACCAAGTGCTAGACACTTACTTGAACTACCTCAGCCCTCTAGGAAGTGTTACAGAACGGGAATTTCTCTCAGTTGTAGCATTGGGTTGTGCCTTAACACATTAAAATATACAATATGATATATAGCAGCAAATAAGTTATTCGGTGTCTATCTAGCTGAGGTAGAGATGAGAGTGATTGAGGTAGCTGTTTGTAGGATTACAAGCCTAATCTTCTCTACTAAACCTACAGGAGCCCCATTCAAAGCAATGTGGGAAATGTGGCAAGAACTACCTCCTAGGACCAGAAAAAAAATATAATTGGGAGCTGGTGGTAGATATTGCTTAATTTAATTCTGTCCAAAAGAGAACTTCTTCATTAACCTCCCCTCTCAAACCACTCCTCTTTAGAATGACTTCTATTCATGTCAAGGACACAAAATTCTTCCAATTACCAAGGTTCATAATCTCTGTGTCATTCTTGAATTACCACCCTCACCCAAGTATCAGTCACTTTCCAGATCTTTCCATCTGGTTGTCTCTTGTATTCACCTTTCTACTCACACAAGCTACTATTCTAATTCAGGACTTCATTACTTCTCACCTGAACTATTATAGCAATTATCTAATTGGTTTTCCTGCTTAAAGTGGTTTCCCTCTCCAATCTGTCCTGCACATGGCTGCCAAAGTCATTTTCCTAAAACACAGGTCTGACCATATCCTTCTTCTGCTTAACAAAGTCCAGTAACTACCCATTTAAAAATATTAACTTTTCTGGCATGCTTTCTTTTCCATTCTTAAAAACATTAATCTCCCTGATGCACTTTGGTCCAGTCAAACTGACTAACTGTTCCTCATATAACCACATTCCTTCTTCCTTTATGCCTTTACACTGGGTGGCCTTAGTGCCTGGGATATACTTCCTCCTCACTTCTGCCTCTTAGAATCTTTACTTTCTTTCAAAACTCAGCTCAGGTACTGTCATTTACATGAAGTCTCTCCTGAACTCTTATCACATACCCCCATTTGGAGGTATGGAGAAAGAAATAGAAAAATGTATGAAAGATTGTTTGTCTCTCCACTTGACAGCATGAACATTTGGGGTTGCAAATCCAAACATATCATAATACATTTTCAAATGGAGAAAGTAATTATTAATTTAACAAGCATTTGTGTTAATTATTAGTAAGCTAATAACTTTCTGGGGTTGATAATGGAAATTGGTTTTATTACATTCCATTTTTTAAAATGAACTATATAGTAGCATATGTTACTTTTAACTTTAAATTTGCTTACAGTTGATTGACTTTTGAGTAGCCTCTTTAAATGTGTTCTTAAATGGAATCATTAAAGTAGAAACTTTTAAAAATCCAATTTCATCAGATTACTGAAATTATAAATAAAGCAGTTTTCACACATCCTATTTTCTATTACAACATGTGCTTAACAGTTTTATAGTTAGTCTGAGAAACTGACAAATTGGATTTCTGATGTGGGCAGGACCACTAAGTATGTGTCTGCATATTTCAGCTCATATAATGAGTCTTATTATAGCCTGTTTCTCCTAGAATATAAGTTACAGAGAAGGTACCCACCTGCGTTGCTCAAGAAAATTTCCTGTGCCAGTGAAATCACAGGTCCCTAACTCTATCTCTTTTCTATCTACAATATATGGCAGACCAAGAGGTGGATATTTAAGGAAGTCTCACATGTTCCCTTTGATATCTGGGAGAGGGGAACAGAGATTTCAGAAGCAGGAAGCTATGAAAAGGAAAGAAGGTGTTGGGAGAATCCCAGTATACTGCCCTCTTTAACATGAATAGGGTTGCTAAATGAACCTTATTTGATGAAAAGCAAAGCCATACAACTCCCTGTAAGGAAGTATGTGTCCAAATGTGTGGTGAGGGTTAAGTTCAGCCTACCATTTAGTCTATTGATAGTGTATATGACTTGGACTTAACAACTGATTAGTATCATAAAATAAAAAAGTTTTAGGATTCAGATAGACCTTGAGGTCAACTATTAGATTGCTTATCTTTTTCTAAGTTGCTAAAAATGAGAAAATTTGGTGCCTAAAATAAACCGTACTTATGTTTTTTTGTCTTTCAAATTTAGGAAAGTTAGAACTGGGTTTTATTATTCTAATTTGTGACTCTTTAGAAAATTTTGTTAAGAACAATAATAGATATACCTTGGTGGAATATTGTATGTGTTTTGCAAATTGAGAGAAAAACATAAAAATACTTAATTACTTCAAATTCATAATGTCAGTGCTAGAGCAATATCATTTGCCATCATATCAATCATTCTCAAAGCAAGATCTTTTACTTCTTTGAATAATTTGTCTTCATATCCAATCCATTGGCAAAAACCTATCTTTATCTGCAATTTAGGCATGATAGTATTGGGTTGTAATATTTAAACAGTATATTGGTATCAGAAAACAATCAAAAGAATCTTGGAATTATAGGTATACAGACATATCTCTATCTTGGTCTCTATCTCTAATATATACCAGACTTTTTTCTTTGGTATGTGGAACTCTCATTAAGGAAACTTCCACCAATTCAAATCAGGAGCTGCCCTCCAACTTAAATACTTAACAAGTTAGCTGGGGCACTGAGTAACTGTGGGTTACAGTCAGTATATATCAGAGGCAGGACTTGAACACTTGAACCCAAGTCTTCTTTATTTTGAAACCAACTCTAATAGCTTCTTGGTAGCCTTTAAACATAAAGTTGTTTCGGGGATTACTATCAAAGAATTACAGAATTTGGAAAAAACATTAGATTTCTTCTAATATCATCCTTTTGTCAAGTATAAGTTCTATTTATTATTTCAATATCTTGAATTAGTAACCAACTCATGAAGGAAAAATTTAAGAAACTTGGTATGTGTTTAATAGGAATGTATATGTAGAGCCTGTATCAGAATGCATACCATATTGGGGAAGGAGGGGGAGAAAATTTAAAAGTTATAGAAGTCAATGATGAAAACTAAAAGTAAATAAATTAACTTTAAAAATTAAAAAGAAACATGGTATGTTAGTGGATTGAAAAGATCCATTACTTTTTATGTTAAAAAATTTTTTTTCTAATGCCATAGGTGTAAGAACCAAGATAGTGGTTATCATACTTATATGTTAGGATTTGCTAAAAGTACAAATACACTATTTATAAATTGTTGTGTTATTTTGAGTGTGCTTATATCTATTCCATATATGCATATATGGAATACATATAAACTTTTATTCATTTTTTTACTGTTTCAGTTTCTTTTTAATGGATATGCTGTGTTATTACATATGTCCTCTAAATCTTAAACAATGTAAAAGTATATCCTAAGGTATTTCCTTAATAATCATAAAACAAATTATATGTTTTCTATAAAAAGAAAATATTTTGACTATTTTTTCTTCATAAACTTATTTTTTTAAAAAAACAGAAACCAGGCTCTAGGAAAATGAACTTGTCTGGATATGGTGTGGAACTTGCAATTAAGAGTACTGAGTACAAAGCACTAGATGATACACAGGTTAAAGGTAGGTTCATTTTCATGTACTAATAGTAAAGTTTTAATGGTTATTACATCCTAAATATGTTCATTTTTAGGAAAAATAGTGTTTGAAGTATAAACTAAAAGTGGCCTGAGATAGTAAAAGAAAACAAAGAAGTATATTACTGAATTTGGGGGAGGGGCATAATTTATTTTTAAATTCATTGTATATTATTAGGCGAATTACCAAAATTTCATTATAAAACAGGAAATTATCCAGCATGTTACTCTGATTGCTTTAAATTATGCTTTAATGCATCTAGTAGGTACACCTTATATATTCTCTACACATATTTGATTGATGAATAAATGAATATTAATTCTCATATGAATTATGTTATATGATTCCTGGTTATTTTAGGAACTGGTAAATAAATTCTCTTGATATACTTTATTGTTACATTCTTGTTCCTTAAACTAATGTTCCAGATAATTAATTAAAACATGGGAGCTTCAAGAAACAAAGTACTTTCTAAAATTCCTCTGAAACTTTTACATATTCAGGTTAATCTGATACTATGTGTATCCAAATTTCATTATTCACCAAACATTTATTTGTTTAATTTACTAAACTAAGGACCCCACACACACACACACACACCACCAGGGAAAAGTGAAATCTAATCCTAGTACTCAAGGTGCTTATGTTCTAGAAGGATGATAAGACATACAAACAGATTTATATTAGAATTATAAGTATTTAGGAGGAATGCTATGAAAGACCTCAGATTAGCAAGTTCATCTTGCTAGGGAGTGGGGGTAGGAGGAAGGAATTAAACAAGATTTCTTGACTATGGTGATATTTAATACAGACCTTCCTTGAAGTGAAGCATAAGATAGCAATAGCTAAAGATAGGTGGGAGGGTATTCAAAATGTAGGCAATAATATAACCAAAGTTGCAACCACAGAAAAGAATCAAATGTGTTCAGTGTTTAGTGAATGTCTGATCTGATTATAGAGTATATAGAAGAAAGAGGAAGCAATGAGAAAAAGTAGTAAATTGTAATCATTAAGAGCTTTGAATGCTAGTTTAAGGAGCTTGAACTTTATTTGGTTGGCAGTGGGGATCTCTTGGAAGATTCTGTGCAATGAATAATGTAATCAGAATTGTGTATTGTAAAACTGCTTTGGCAGTAGTGTGTTGGCTAGATTTGAAATAAAGAGAGACTAGAGGTGAGTGGTAGTACTGGTGAGAATGACAATGCAGCCAGAATCAACATGTGACATGTGGCACTAGGAAGTGAGGGTAATAAAAAATGACCTTAAAGTTATAGGTTTGGCTTATTAGGAAAATGGGTGTGCAAGTGAAAGAAAGAAGAAAGTTAAAAGGAATAGTTTTGTGGGAAGAGATGAATAATTCATTGTGAGGTGTAAAGATCTTGAGGTACAAATTAGACATCAAAGTTGAGAGTAGACAGTTGAAAATGTGATTTGGGGACTTGGAAGAGAGATTAGTGCTAGAGATGTATTTTGAGAGTCATAGAAATGGGGTTTGAAATGTAGGGAGTTTGGTAAGGGAAACAAGAGAGCTTCCAAAGTGAATAAAAGAGTTAATGACAAAACCTTGAGGTATGACAGCATTAAGGGAGTCAGAGAATAAGAAGTCAAAGAAAGAAACTGCCTGGAAGGTCAATATAAATGGAAGGTGACATAACAGTGAAAAAAAGTTAATTCTTAGCTAGCCTGCATTGAGAGGTATAATGTTTAGAATGAGGGAGGTGATAGTCGTATTGAAACTGCTCTGGTCAGATCACATCATGAATATTGTGTTCATTTCTTAGTCCTATGTTTTAAGAAGTATTGACAAACTGGATCACAAGCAAAAGTCGGTAGTTATTGAATGAACTAAGGTTGTTTAGCTTGGAGGAGGGGACTCTAAAAAAGATGTAGTTGTCTAAATCTTAATTGATGTATTATAATAACTCAATGTGATGGGAATATTAGTTTTTATGGTTCTTATTAATAGAATGTAAACTCCTTGAGTTCAGGACTTTTCTTAGTTTTTTCTTTGCATTCTCAATGCCTCATAGCAAACATTTTGTAAATGTTTATTGCTAAATTGAATTGAATTCCATATTTGAAGGGCTGTAGAAGACAGCTTCTTTTTTGGTGCTCTCTACTCCCTTAGATTCCATGGTATCACACACTTCTTGCCTCTTGAATTACTTAGTCACTGAAAGTCAACAACTGGAAGAGACTCCACAGACCATCTTTTTCCAACCTTTTCCTAATGAAGAATCCCTTCTACAACTTCTCAAACAAATGGTTTTCCAGCCACTTAACCGAAAACCTTGAGAAGAAAACTCACTACTACCAAGGGAATTCATTCTATTTCTGGAGAGTTCTATAGCTGTAGAAATCAGTTACATTTTGTATTATTGTTTTCAGTTCATTTCCCAAACATGTATCCAAATTCACTCATTTATGAATTTTATTTTCTCATGTAGTACCTTACCATACAGAGCTAATTCGTCCCCTGTTTGGGTAACATGCTTTTTTTATGCCTTTTTAAGGTCACATATAGTTCAATTGTGGTGTCTTGTAGCTAATGTAATTCAAAATCTATTTTTACCATAATTTAAATATACAGAGAAAAAATGTTGTTTACATTTGAAACAGTGTTAAGGGATGGTAGTATAAGAATTCTCCTGAAACTAGGATACTTGCTAGTTTTTATTTTGTCTCTTAAAGTACATTAAATTGTCTTCATACCTACCTAACTAGGTGGTAATTAACATTAGATTTTTTTTTTTGCCTTTTGGAGGGCAATTGGGGGTAAGTAACTTGCCCAAGGTTACACGGCTAGTATTTTTGTGTGGGTGTTAAGTGTCTGAGGCCGGAACTGAACTCGGGTCCTCCCGACTCCAGGGCCAGCACTTTACTCACTGCACTGCCTAACCGCCCCGCCCCCCCTTTTTTAAAAATCTCACCAGATCTTTTATTCCATCTATAACCGGCTTTTTTTTTATTTTTTGCTTTTTGGAGGGCAATTGGAGTTAAGTGACTTGCCCGAAGTCACAGGGCTAGTAATGTGTCAAGTGTCTGAGGCTGTATTTGAACTCAGGTCCTCCTGACTCCAGGGCCGGTGCTCTATTCACTGCGCCACCTAGCCGCCTCAACATTAGATTTTTTTTAATTCAATTTTTAATTTATTAATTTGTTTGTTTCCTTTTAGTTTACAGGATTCAATTCCATAATTCCTTGAATTTCACATTTTGTCCTCCTCCTTCCCCTCCCCCCCATGGCATCTTATAATCAAGTATAGGATCTGTAAATACTTTCACATTATACAATGGTCAGGTTATAAGGATGGATTGTACCAGCTGGAATGAAAAATGGTAAAGAGGACATAAAATCAAATAAGAGAACAAAAAAGATCAGGTATTTTGCTTCCACCTGGATATAAATTTAGTTCTTTCTAGTTCTTTCTCTGGATGCACGTTTTTCTCTCCATCATGCGTCTTTTGGGATTGACTTATATCCCTGCATTGTTGAGAAGAGTCCAGTCTATCAAAGTTGGTCATCACACATACGTTGTGTCTGTAATTGTGTACAAATTCCTCCTGGTTCTACTCTTCTCACTCAGCATCAGTTCTTTTAAGCCTCTCCAGGTAAATATGAAGACCGCCTGCTCCCCATTTCTTATAGCGCAATAATATTCCATAACATGCATATACCACAACTTGTTCAGCCATTCCCCAATTGATGGATACCCCCTTAATTTCCAATTCTTTGCCACAACAAAAAGAGCTGCTATAAACATTTTTGTACATATGGGTCTTTCTCCCATTTCTATGATCTCTTTGGGATATAACCCTAGGACCAACATTAGATTTTTAAAGGAGTCAATCTTTGGTCTTCTGCTCAGTAAAAGAAACAAAGGTGAAATCTTTAGATTTTAATTGTGCTTCTATTTCAACCATAATTTTGTGTATAGTATTTGTTATAAGTATTTTTTGAAGTTAGTTGTAATAACTGCAAAAATATTCTACATTTTTTCCTTTCATCGATGTATATTATAATATAGATGTGAATAATACAGTGGTAGAGGATGATAATGAAGCAACTGAAGTGCAAGGATTTCTCTTTGAAAAATTAAAGTAAGTCAATGCAACTTTCAAAATCAAATTTTTTGTTTTTGCCAGATTAACTCTTGGAGGTGAAAGTGAAAGTAACCATACTTTATTAAAAACTTGGAATTCAATTAGATTTCTGTTAGCAAGAGCTTTACTCGAGTTAGAATTTGCCATATATGGAAATTATAATTAATGTTCTTGATTAATTTGTTATTAGTTAAATCTCTTCAAATTTAGATAAACTGTGGGCTGTGAAATGTATATTATTAATTTCAGAAACATTTTAGTCATTGAGAAGGCAACATGATATAATTAACTTTATATGTACTACTTAAAAGTTAAAATTGATTACATTAATTTATAAGGGATGTACTGATAGGTTAATTTGCAAGTAATAGTGTCACATATAATTTTGCTTTGAGCAATTATTTTGTATTAACTTTTTACTTTAAAATTTTATTATTTATGTTTTTTTGACTACATGTCTAGTTGATTAATTTAAGACAAAAAGTTTTCCACTAGACAATATAGTTATCAGAGTAACAAACAGAATAATGTATGTATCAAGCAGAGTATAAGTATCAAACAGAAACAAATCATTCCATTTCTTGAGCAATTGGACTTTTCTTTCAACAAAATAAAGTTGAGATTACAATTGATTTTTTTGAGTTCCCCTTTAAAAACAAAGTAAGCACATCATTATTTTGAGAGTATATGTGCTTATATGAGTTCAGTTGTTTCAATTATGTCTGATGACTCATTTGGAGGTTTGTTTTTTTTTTGGAAAAGATGTGGTTTGCCATTTCCTTCTCCAGCTCATTTTACATATGAGGAACTGAAGCAAACAGGATTAAGTGACTTGCCTAGGGTCACACAGGTAATAAGTGTCTGAGGCCATATTTGAACTTATGAAGATGAATCTTCCTGACTCCAGGTCTGGCACTCTATCCACTGCCCCACCAAGCTGCCCTCTACATAGGGTAACCTTTACTAAATTATCATTCTATAATTAAACCATCATTTGACAAAGGTTGAACAATATTCTTTTTTTCATTGATTTGTTTGTTAATATTTTAACAAAATGATCCTAAGATTATCCTTTTTAAAACTGAAAAGAGATTTAGAGATTAACTTGTTCAGCACCTTGAGATGAGAAAACTGAGGCCCCAGAGCTTATGATTTTTAAAATCTACAGTAACAAAACCAACATTAGAACTTGGATCCTTTGACTCCCATTCTAGTGCTCTTTATTGTTGTTTTTATGGTTTTAATTTTTAAATTTAATTTTATTTTCAGTTCCAAATTCTTTCCTTGTGTTCACTCTCTTCTCCACCCACTGAGAAGCTAAGAAATTCCATACCTACAATACATATGAAGTCATGCAAAACATATTTCCCACATTAGCCTTTGGAGGAGAGGGTGATGAAGCTAGACAAATAGGGGAGAAATATGCTTCAATCTGCATTCTTGAGTATATCCGTTCTCTCTCTGAAGGTAGATAGCATTTTATACCATGAATCCTTTGGATTATGGTGTATCATTGTACTGATCAGAGTTACTAAGTCATAGTTGATTATTTTTGCAATATTGCTATTAAGGTATAAATTTCTCTTCTGATTCTGCTAACTTCACTTTGCATTGACTCATTATATGCCTTCCCAGGTATTTCTTAAACCATCCCCTTCATCATTTCTGTCAGCACATTAACATTCCATAACTTTTTCAGTCATTCCCCAAATGATTAAAATTCCCTCAATTTCCAGTTCTTTATCAGCACAAAAAAGTTTTACTATAAATATTTTTGTACATATGAGTCCTTTCTTTTTCTCTTTGATCTCTTTGGGGGATAGACCTAGTAGCAGTATTGCTGGATCAAAGACTGCACATTTTTATAGCATCGTTCCAAATTGTTCTCCAGAAGGGTTAGAGCCAAGAGTGGGAAACCTGTGGCCTCCTAGATCCTTAGGTACAGCCTTTTGACCAAGTTCAAGTTTTATAGAACAAATACTTTTATTAAGGGGATTTGTTCTGTGAAGTTTGGATTCAGTCAGAGGGTCACATCTGAAGACCTAGAGGGCTAAAAGCAACCATGAGGCCACAGATTACCCACCCCTAACCATTAGAATTCACAGCTTCACCAACAGTCTAACATTAATGTCCCTATTTTCCCACCCCCTCTCAAGCATTTATCATTTTCCTTTTTTGTCATCCTAGCCAATCTGATAGGTATGAGGTCATACCTCAGAGTTGTTTTAATTTGTATATTTCTAGTTATTACTGATTTAGAGCTTTTTTTCATGTAGCTATCACTGATAGTTTGGTTTTCTTCCTCTAAAAATTGACTGAGCCTTTTGTCCATTTACAAATTGGGAAATGGCTTTTATTTTTATAAATTTGACTCATTCTTTACATATTTGAAAAGTGAGATTTCTTTCAAAACAACTTAATGCAAAAATTTTCTCATTTTTCCCCATTTCCTACTTTTTTTGTCTCTAATGCTTTTGTTTTTGCAAAATCTTTTAAATTTTATTTAATCAAAATTATACATTTAACCTCTCATAATCCTCTCTGTTTCTTGTATTTTCCCGTATCCATAGATCTCACAGGTAATTTCTTCTGTGTTTTCCTATGCTTATGATATCATACTTTATTTCTAAAGAATGTACCTATTTTGAGCTTATCTTGGCATATGGCATGAGATATTGGTCTTTGCTTAGTTTCTATCAGACTAATTTTCAGTTTTCCCAGAATTTTTTGTCAAATAGTGAGCTCTTGCCCCAGTAGCTGGATCTTTGTGTTTATCATGGATCTCACAGAGCTAATTTGCTTCCATGTATTGTACAACTATTCTATTCCATTGATCATCTACTCTATTTCTTATCTAGTACTAAACTCTTTTGATGACTACTACTTTGTAATAGAGTTTAAGATCTTATACTTCTGGGTCCCCTTTCTTCGCATTTTCTTTCATTGATTCCTTTGATATTTTTTACCGTCTTTCTCCAGATTTATTTTATTATTTTTCTGGCTCTATAAAGTAATTAGTTGGCAGCCTTATTGGTATGGCACTGAATAAATAATTTAGGTATTATTATAATTTTCAAATTAAATATTTTATTTTCCCCCATTATATGTTCAAACATTTTTTAACATTTTTCTTAAGTTTTAAGTTCCAAATTCAATTTGTCTGTCCCTCCCCCTCTCCCTACCCCTGCCCTAAGGCAATAAACAATCAGATATAGGTTATGCATAGGCAATCATGTGAAACATTTCCATATTAGTCATTTTGCAAAAGAAGACTTAAATAAAATAAAGGAGGAAGGAAGGAAAGACAGAAAGAGAAAATAGCATGCTTCGTTCTGTATTCAAGCAATATCACTTCTTTCTCTGGAGGTGGAGAGTATGCTTCATCATTTGGGGATTGTCTTGTATCATTGTATTACTGAGAATAGTTAAATGATTCACAATTCTTCATCAAACAATATTGTTATTATTGTATACAACATTATCCTGGTTCTGTTTTATCACTTTGAATCAGTTCGTTTATGTCTTTCCAGGTCTTTATGAAATCATCCTAATTGTCATTTCTTAAAGCACAATAATATTCCATCATAACCATATGCCACAACTTGTTTAGCCATTCCTTAGTTGATAGGTACCCCTTTGATTTCCAGTACTTAACCACCACATAAAGAACTGCTATAAATATTTTTTGTATAAATCCACCCTTTCCCCATTTTTTATTGTCTTTGAGATAAAGGACTAGAAGTGATATTACTAGATCAAAGGATATGCACAGTTTTATAGCCATTTAGACATAGTTCCAAATTGTTCTCTAGAATAGTTGCATACTCACAGTTCCATCAGCAGTGCATTAGTGACCCAGTTTTCCCATATCCCCTCCAAAATCTATTATTTCCCTTTTTTGTCACATTAATCAACTTGATAAATGTAAGGTGACACCTCAGAATTGTTTTAATTTTCATTTCTCTAATGAATAATGATTGAGAATATTTTTTTCATATGATTATAAATATCTTTGATTTCTTTTTCTGAAAACTGTTTCTTCACATCCTCTGACCATTTATCAGTTGGGGAATGACTGTATTTTTCATGAATTTGACTCATTTCTCTATATATTTTAGAAATGAGGCCTTTGTCAGAAACATTTCTTGCAAATCCCCACTCCTGGTTTTCTGCTTTCCTGTTAATTTTGGTTGCATTGGTTTTGTTCGTGCAAGAACTTTTTAATTTTACATAATCAAAATTACTTTATATTTGTAATGCTCTTTATATTTTCTTTAGTCCTAAATTCTTACCTTATTCATAGATCTGATGAATAAACTATTCCATGCTCTCCTAATTTACTTATTATATCACCCTTTATGTGTAAATCATATACTCATTTTGACATTATCTTGGTATATGGTATTAAATGTTGAACTATACCTAGTTTCTGCCATATTCTTTTCCAATTTTTCCAGCAGTATTTGTCAAATAATGAATTTTTGTTCTAAAAATCTGGATCTTGAGTTTATCATATGCTAAATTACTATGGTCATTTACTATAGTGCAATGTGTACCTCATATATTCCCTGATCCACCATTCTATTTCTCAATCAGTACCAGACTGTTTGATAATTACTGCTTTATAATACAGTTTGAGATCTGGTATGGCTAGATAGCCTTCCTTTTTTTTTTCATTGATTCCCTTGATATCCTTGACCTTTTGTTCTTCCAGAGGAATTTTGTTGTTATTTTTTCTAACTCTACACAATAATTTTTTATAGTTTGATCACTATAGCATTAATAAATAGATTAATGTAGGTAGAATTATAATCTTAATTATATTGGCTCGGCCTACCCATGAACAATTGATATTTTTGCAGTGTTTTGAATTTGATTTTATTTTTGTAAAAAGTTTTTTGTAATTGTGTTCATGTAATTTCTGGGTTTGTCTTGGCAGGTAGACTCCCAAAGATTTCATATTGTCTAGATATTTGAAATGAAATTTCTCTATCTCTTCCTGCTGGACTTTGTTGATAATATATAGAAATGCTGATGATTTATGTGAGTTTATTATGTATTCTGCAAGTTTGCTATAGTTGCTAAGTGTTCCAAGTATTTTTTGATGGTTTCTCTAGGATTCTCTTAGTATAACATCATATCATCTGCAAAGTGATATGTTTGTTTCCCGTTGCTTATTCTAATCCCTTCAATTTCTTTTTTTTCTCTTTTTGTTATAGTTAACATTTCTAGCACAGTATTGAATAATAGAGGTACTAATGGGCATACTTGCTTCACCCCTGATTGTATTAGGAAGCCTTCTAGCTTATCCCAATTATAGATAATGCTTGCTGATGGTTTTAGATAAATATGAGCTATCATTTTTAGTTAAGCTCAATTTATTTGTTTGCTCTCTAGTGTTTTTAATAGGAATGGGCACTCTATTTTGTCAAAGACTTTTTTATGCATCTATTGAGATAATCGTATGATTTCTATTGGTTTTGTTATTGATATGGTCAATTTTGCTGATAGTTTTCCTAGTAATGAACTAGCCCTGCATTCCTGGTATATATCCTATCTGGTCACAGTATATGATCCTTGTGATATATTGCTGTAATCTCTTTGCTAGCATTTTATGTAAAATTTTGCATCAATATTCATTAGAGAAATTGGTCTATAATTTTCTTTCTCTGTTTTGGCTTTTCCCAGTTTGGATATCAGCACCATATTTGTGTCATAAAAGGAATTTGGTAGGATTCCTTCTTTGCCCACTTTTCCAAATAGTTTACATAGTATTAGGATTAATTGTTCTTTAAATATTTGGTAGAATCCACTTATGAATCCATCTGTTCCTAAAGATTTTTTTCTTAGGAATTTCATTAATGGCTTGTTCAATTGCTTTTTCTAAGATTAGGTTATTTAAATATTTTGTTTCTTCTATTACTCTGGAAATTTACATTTTTGTAGATATTCATCCATTTCATTTAGCTTGTCAAAATTAGCAGCACATAATTCGGCAAAAGAGCTCCTAATTGTTTTAATTTTCTCTTCATTGGTGATGAATTCACCCTTTTCATTTTTGATACTGGTAATTTGATTTTCATCTTTCTTTTTAAAATCAAATTAACCACCAGTTTATCTATTTTATTGTTTTTTAATAAAATTATCTCCCAGTATTATTTATTATTTCAATGGTTTTCTTTGTTTTATTAATCTCTCCTTGATTTTTATGCTTTCCAATTTGGTGTTTAATTGGATATTTTTAATTTGTTCTTTTTCTAGTTTTTTTAGTCTTGTGCCTAATTCATTGATCTGCTCTTTCTCTATTTTGCTGATGAAAGCATTTAGAGGTACGCATTTTCCCCTAAGTACTGCTTTGCCTGTATTCCTTAAATTTTGGCATGTTGTCTCATTTTTGTAATTTTCTTTAATGAAATTATTGTTTCTGTGATTTGTTCCTTAACCCACTCATTCTTTAGGATTAGATTATTTAGTTTCTAACTAATTTTAATCTATGTTTCCATGGCCCTTTATTGAATATCATTTAATTGTATTGTGTTCTGAAAAAGAATTTAATATTTATGCTTTTCAGCATTTAGTTTTAAAGGAATTTTTGCCCTAAAACATAGTCAGTTTTTTTTGAAGGTGTCATGTGACGCTGAGAAAAATCTGTAATCCTTGTTCTTCCTATTCAGTTTTCTCCAGAGGACTATGATCTCTAACTTTTCTAAGATTTTGTTTATAATAAAGTCTTAATTTTGTTCTTGGATTTGTTGTTGTTGTTATATTTAAGTAGGGTTTGTTTTTTTTTTTTTTTTTGCTTTTTTTGACGGGGGAAAGCAGGGCAATTGGGATTGAGTGACTGGCCTAAGTTCACATGGCTAGTAAGTGTATCAAGTATCTGAGGCCGGATTTGAATTCAGGTCCTCCTGACTCCAGGGCCAGTGCACCACTTAGCTGCCACCATTTAAGTAGTTCTGAGAGAGGAAAGTTAAGGTTTCCCACTAGTTTTGTTTTGCTATTTTCTCCTGTACCTTTATGAATTTGGATGCTATGTCATGCATGTGTGTATAGCATTGATAGTCTTCATTTTCCATGGTACCTACCTTTCTGCAAAATGTGATTTCCCTATTTTAATTAAATCTATTTTGGCATTTGCATTGCCTGAGGTCATGATTACTACCCCTGGTTGTTTTTTTTTAATCTGAGATGAAGTATAATAACTTTTGCTCCAGCCTCTTATTTTTATTCTGTGTTTTTCTCCATTTCAAGTGTGTTTCTTGCCAACAGTATATTGTTGGATTCTGGTTTTCAAACCACTCTACTCTCTCATTATGTTTTGTGGGTGAATTTATCCCATTTGACACAAGAATTTTAAGTAAAATGTTAGCAAATAAGTTACAATGACATATTACATTATACACTATGGCTAGGTTGGGTTTATATAAGGAATGCAGGGTTTGCTCAGAAGAGGGAAGACTAAAATATAATAAACCATGTTAAAAAAAAAAAGGAAAAAACCTCTATACTTATATCAATTGATGCTGAAGAATAATTTTGACAAAATTTAATACCCATTTGTGTTTAAAAACTAGAAAACATAGTAATAATCTTTTCATCATATGGCAAATGATATTTTTCTAAAACTAAGAGTACATGTATTTGTGTTTTTCAATATGTGGAGGTGGATGTATATAATAGAGAAAAGCTAGAGGCTTCTTCAGCAAGATCAGAGGTAAAGCAAGAATGCTCATTATCATCCTTCCCATTAAACAAAATTCTAGAAATTCTTGGTATACCAATTAGAAATGAAAGAGAAATCAGAAAATTAAGAATAGACAAGAAGGGAAAAAAACTAAAATAACCATAGTCAACTAAAATTAATTGAAGCAATAAATTCAGCAAAGTTATAGGATATAAAATAAATCCACACAAATCATTAGCACTTCTGTGTGCAAAAAAACCTGATTAAAATAAATTGGGAAGTATTTAACAAAATAAATTAAATACAATACAAAACAGATAATGTTAATATGTGATTTTCTAAGTCATTATGTGGCTCAAGGATCTGTTTCTATTTGAGTTTGATACCACTGTTATATTTTACCACATAAACCACGTAGAAAGAAATCAATATTCAAAATAATGACAAAATATTTTAAATATTTGAAAGACTATTCAACAAGACACATTCAGGAACTGCATGAATTCAGCTACAAAATGGTATTTACAGAGATCAACAAATCTAAGTAATTAGGGGTAATATTTATTGATCAAGTGTAGTTTGAGCTAATATAACAAAAATTCCCAAAGTACCAAACTTACCTTTTCAGTGCTATGCCATTTAAACTACTAAAATAGTATTTCATATAGGTAGAAAAGAAAAGAAATTCATCTGCTAAAATAAAAGATCAAGAATCTTAAAACTAAAAAAAATGCAGTTATTAAAGTTAGTAAAATATGTACGTACATATACATATATATATATTTTCAGCCTAGCAATAACAGATTTCAAACTACACTGCAAAGTCACAGTCATAATAATTTAGTACTGGGTAAGAAATAGGGGTCAATCGGTTGGGTAGATTAAATACACAGCATTCAGGAACAAATAATTATAATAGCAAAGTGTTTGATAAATCCAAAGATCTCAGGAAAGGACTTAATATTTGACAAAATTACATAGGAAAATGAAAACCAGTCTGGTGGAAAGTAGTTATAGACTAATATCTTATATAGTATGGCAAGATAAATGCCAGATAAATACATGACTTAATAAAAGATGATATCACAAGTAAATTAGGGAAGCAAGAAAAATCATTACCTATCTATGGATAGTGGAAGAGTTCATGGCCAACCATTTTCATGGACTCTTCCTCATGCCTGGAATGTTCTCCCTCCTTGTCTCTACCTCCTAGCTTCAGTTCCCACCTAGAAATCTTGCCTTCCTGTAGTAAGCCTTTTCTGATCTCCTTTAATTCTAACACCTGTCCTCTGCTGTTTAATTCCAATTTGGAGTCAGTGAATGCTTACTACCTGTGACCTTAGACAAGTCACTTCATATAATTTCCTCATCTATATAATGAAGGAGCTGGACTAGATGACTTCTGAGGTTCTTTCAGTCTTAGATTCCATGGATCATTAAAGTTCTATTCTGTGTCTTATGGCATCATGGAGATGACTGGATTCTCAAAGGCTATTCCATCAAAGCAAAAGCCTTGCCAAGACCTATAACTTGTCTGTGTCAGAAACTAGATATGAACCCAGATATTTATAACATCATAAGCCCACCATCAACTATACTGTACTGGTAATATAGATGAAAAAGTAAGAAATGCTTTTACCGTAATAAAATAAAAATAATTTTATTCTCCTGAATTGAATTTATTGAATTGAATTATATGTCAAAAGAATTTATTCTCCTGGTGAAGAACCAAGTTGTAAAACTGTGATAATGGTGTGATTGCTTATTTTAAAATTTGTAGGGTTTCTAAATTTAATCAATTAAGAACTGAAAACATTGGGGGGAAATATTTTATGGTAATCCATGACTTGCCTTTATATTCAGACAGACAACTCACCTATCAAGAAAAACCATATTTAAGAGATTTTAGTTTCAAAATTGTACCAGAGATTATGGTTAAGCTCCAAGACAGTTAATATAGTTCAGTTAACTTCATCACTGAAGTTATCAAGCAATCTGATTGCATGTGTGTATGTTTGTGTTATGTGTGTGCAAGAGTGCTATTATAACCATATGATACCTACCACTATGTCCTTTTCCCTCCTTTCTTAAGGAGTTTAGCACCTAGCTCTCCATCTTGTCCTCTCTTGTACTAGGAAACTTTAATATTCATGTAAGTGATCCTTCAGACACCCTAATCATGCATTTCCCTAGCCATCATAAGTCCTGTGGCATTCTCCTTCACTCTACCTCAACCACACATAGGGGGATGATCAAACCCTAGCTCTCCCCATTACCTACAAATGTTCTGCTTCATTAATTAGAAACACTGACATTTCCTTATCTAGCCATCATTCCATCTCTTCTTGTGCCTCACCCTACCTAAATATAATCATTTCCCAATTAGGTACCTCCAATTCCTTTATTCCTCTTTTCTCCCTTTCTGACATCAACCTAAAATCCATTTCAACCCAGAAAAGCATTCCCTCCTCCCTTTCTCAGCCAAATTCCTTTAAAAAATCTTACTGCCTCTTACCTCCTGTTTCCTCTTACTCTTCAATCTTTTATAATCTGCCATTTAACTTCATCAATCAACTGAAAATACTCTCTCCAAATTTACCAGTGATCACTTAATTACCAAATATTTCTTCATCCTAATATTTCTTGATGTATCTATTGTATTTTGTATAATTAGCCATCTTCTCCTCTTGGATGCTTTTTTCTCTCTGGGTTTTTATGTCACTACTTTCTCCTGACACACCTCTTGCTTGTTTGATTACATATTGTTTGACTGACTCATTCATATCATATCCCCTGACTATTCCCTGAGATTCTGTCCTGTCCTAGGTTCTCTTCTCTTCTATTTTCCCTCATTTATTTCATCAGCTTCCATGAATTTAACTATCATTTCTTCAGATAACTGTTAGGTTTATCCAGTTCCAGTTTCTCCACCATATTCAGTTCTGTATGCCTGTTGAACATTTCAAACTGGAGACATCATAAAACTCTACATGTCTAATACTAATCTCATTATTTTTCCCCCTCTTCCAAACTTTACCATCTCAGAAGCACTACTATCTTCCCAGTATCTCAGGTTCATAATCTCAGCATTATCCTGGACTTCTTATTTTCCCCTATCCCACATATCCAATCAGCTTTCAAATCTTGCCATTTCTACCTTCACAACATCTCTCACATCCTACCCCTTCACTCTATTCACACAGCTACTTCAGGTCCTTATCATCTGTGGCCTAGAATCATTGTAAATCCCTCCTACTTGGTCTCCCTACATGACATCTCTCCCTACCTTATGTTATACAAGTAAGACAGGCTACCAAGATAATTTTCTCTAATCAGAGATGTGATCATGTGACTCATTTAATCAACTTAAGTAGCTTTCTGGAATAAACCCCTCCATTTAGCTTTTCAATCCCTATTCAGTGTGGTTCCTATATGTCTTTTCAACTTCATTGGACAGTGCTTCCTCTTCCATGTTCTATGATCTAGTTAATTTTGTTTTTTCTGGTTTTTTTTTTTTCACGTTGCATTCCATCTTCCATATCTGTGTCTTTTCACTGGCCATCTTCCATTTTGAGAATGTACTTCCTCATCACCCCCATCTCAAACAGTTTCTTTCTTCCTTTAAGATACAACACAGGCACTATCATAAACATGAAGCCTTTTTGACCCCTCCAACTATAAGAACTTTTCCTCCCAAACCACCTAGTATTTAACTACTTTGTCTCCCTCTCTATATATACCTCTGAGATGTGTGTGTATTTTATATATGTGTATGTATATATATATATATATATGTATATACACATGTGTGTGTGCATGCACACACAGAGACACACTCATTACTTTCTTAAGCTCATTATGAATAGGGATTATTTCATTTCTTATGCTTGTATTCCCAGTGCCTTGAACAGAGCTTGGTACATAGTAGGCATTCAATAAATACTTGATTAATTTATTGTATATTAACTCTTTATTTTAGTTTTTTTAATCTTGGTTTTCTATAGGAATGTTAATCATATGTGCTGGTTGATAAATTGAACTGATTGCTAAATAAACTATTTAAAAATATTCCGTCTCTTCATTTGTTTCTTAAATGTCACTGTTCTATAGATTTGGAAAGAATAATAGTAGAACTATTATAATTTAGTCATATGCATAGTGAAATATATTTTTGATTTAGGGCCACATCACATAGAATTGTGGAATATCTGGTTATACTTTAGATATGTGAACTGTAAGGTAAAAATATCATTAACCATTAAGTAAAAAGGAAATAATATTAATTATTGGCAAATTAATGTAGCTTATATAGAACTTCCAGAATTAGAAAATATTCTGTTAATTTTATGTAAATAGTATTAACTTCAAATATGTAGTAATACCAAAATATTTTTATAAATGTCAGTTGACAATAATTAATGTTAATCTTTTAATCCAGAGAAATATATCCACACCTTAGAGATAATCTGAAAGAGTTCCGAAAATATCTTTTTGAAAGTAGTAAAGAAATGGTACCTTTGAAAATCTGGGAGCTACAAGGTATAGTATGTAAACTTATTATAAATACATTTGAAAATGGACTCACTGGTTTGTTGCAGGTGCAGTGGAAAGACCCCTGAACCAAGACCCATGAGACTTGATACTAGTTCCAGTTCTACCCTTATTATCTACATGATTTTAGACTAGTTATTTAAAACCTGAATCCATTTCATCTTCAAAATGGACAAAATTACACCCATCCAGTCTATATTCACAGAGTTGTCATGAGGGTCACCTGAAATAATATAGAGTTATGGACTTGGAAAAAGAAAAGACCTTCAAGATCTAGCTCAGATCTTCATTTTTTATATGAGACTGAACCCAAATATTAGGTAACTCACAGAGAAGTAGAAGAGTTGATTTAACCATAGGTCCTGTAAGTCTAAGTCTAATCCTCTTTCCACTCAATTGATTGCCCTAGATCTCATGTGCAAGGGTACCTTGAAAACTGTAACATTACATAAATGTTGTTTTTGTTATTACAAAACTTAGGAAGACCTACATTCAAAAATTCCTCTGGATTTAGGACCTATGTGACCTTGGGCAAGCCATTTAATCTTTCTATGCCTTAAGTAACCGCTGAAGACTTACCTAATAAATCATAGACAGTTGTAATCTTTATGATGGAGGCAATTCTCATGTAAGGAATTTCTGAAGCTGATGAAACTGTAATTATTTTGTATAGAATATGAATATTCATTGTTTAATGGTACTAGTTATGATTAATGTCATATTTTATACATTAATTTAGATTTTTATTACTATTCATATAATAAACAATATGGTTTGTATTTATAAAAATGTATAAGGACTAAAATTATGCAAAAAGTATCTTTTCAAAGTGAATGTTAGTTTACCTACTGATTTCAACCAAAGTTCTAAATCACATTTCTAAATATCTTTAGTGCCCAGTAAAAAGGAAATAACATTACATTTTGACCATGAGGTTAGGACAAATCAGAGCAACATCTTGCTTTCCTTCTCTTATAAATTCTGATCTTATCACACTGCTGCATGTCCCACTGATAAATTTTTTAATGGAAACATCAAATGAAAAGACATTCTATTAAAAACTCTCATAGAACAGAATTGGGAAACAAATGTGAAAAAAAAATTGATTTCTATGCAACTTTCATATTGATGACCTGCAGGCAGATACTCTTGCTAAAATGTCTTTTGGATTGAAATATAAATCATAGTAGTATTGTGATTTTCCCTTATACTATTTCTAATAATGTGGTGCTTGAGTAGGTCATGAGGAAGTGTCATCTTAACACACAATCCATTACTTTTATCACATCCTCCATCATATATTAAGGGTGAGAATAGATGCTTGTGAAACTTGAAATATATTGAAAAATTTTACTCAGCATTGTGAAGTTTAAACAATGGGAATATAGTGCCCTAAAAAAAAGAATAGCAGCAAATATATAAACTATGTCTTTCTTTTAAAATCAAATCATTTTATCAATTTGTGGAATAAATACAGCATTGCTTTCAAATTCATCTCATTAAAAAAGAAGTTTAAAATGTGGTAATCTTAGGCTAATTTAAAAGAGATAATATTAAGGACTGGCAGGTTACGAATCTACTCTTCTTTGTTCTAACCAGACCATATCTGAGGTATTATATTCACTTTGGAGTTCTCCATTATAGAAAAGACATTGATAAACTAGAAGGTGATATGGTGATTCTGCATGAGGACCAATTAAATGAACTGGAGATGATTAACTTGCAGATGAATAGACTGGGACATGGAGGAGAAAGGAGATGGGAAATAATAGGTATCTTCAAATTTTTAAATGTCTGCAATATGAAAGCAGGGAGAGATTTGTTCTTAGTTCTAGAAGTCAGAGTTAGGAAAATGGGTGGAAGTTATAATTTGTCATATTTGGAATTAAATGTAAGGAAAACTTACCTTAAATATGAGGTAACTAGAGAGGAGGATTGTGCCAACAGTTTTGCGGAGCTGCAGGAAGAGAATCAAGAAAGGTCAATGGAAGGTGGTACTTTTCAGCTCTGTTGTATTACAAAATTGCTAAGAGGAGAGAAAACCCAGAAAGGGAGGGTAGTCAGCAACCAGAGTGCAGAAGGCTGAGGATCATATTATCATAGAATTTGAGAGAGGAATATCCAGCAATTGAATTTAGCTGGGCTAAAACACCCTAGTTCCTTCGACTAATCCTCATCTGACAGAGTCTCAAGACCCTTCACCATTCTGGATGCTGTGTTGTGTACACTCCCAAGCTTATCAATGTAGGTGCCCTCTTGTAGACATCCAGCTGGTAGTTGTTCTTACACTGTGTCACCCTGAATTAAACACAATACTCCAGATTAAGTATAAAGGCAGAAATAGTGGAACTTATTAGCTCCCTATTCTTTGAAGCTGTGCCTGTTTTAATGAATCGTTAGTAACCATTCTTTGAGTCTGACCATCAAACTAGCTTTGAATCCATCTGATTATATTATTTTCTAATGTATTTCTTTCCATCTTCTCCACAAGAATAAATGAAATTCTATGTCAAAAGTATTCCCCTCATTTAATAGTTTAGTAGTCTTTTTGAAAAAGGAAATTAAGTTAGTTGAGCATGACTTGTTCTTGATAAAACCATGCAGGCTCTTTATGATTACTGCTTCCTTCTTCTGGATCTTCAACAGTCATCTTTTTAATGATCTGTTTTGTAATTTCTCTAGGAATTAAAGTCAAGTTCACTGGCCTATAGGTAGATTTGTTACCTTCCTCTTTTTTTGAAAATTGAAATAACATGTGCCCCTCTCCAGTCTTGTGGTACCTTTTTCCAGGATTTCATTATCACTGGCAGTGACCCAGGAATCACATCTACCTATCACTTCTTTCAGTAACTGAGGATTTGTTTAATTTAGGGTAAGTGATCTGAATTCATTAAAGGAAACTACATGCTCTCTCATCTTGGTTATAAGGGAAAGGAATGGAAAAGAACAAGTATTTATTAAGCACTTACTATGCACCAGACACACTGTACCAAGCAATTTAAAAATCTTATTTCATTTGATCCTCACAACAACCCCGTGAGGTAGGTGCTATTATTATCCCTATTTTATAGTTGAGCAGACTGAGATAAGCAGAGATTAAATGACAAGCAGCTAGTGTCCAAAGCTGGATTTGAATTCAGGCCTTCCTGACTCTAGACCTAGTGCTCTGTTCACTGTGCCATTAGGCTTCTTGTTAGTCATTTTTTTTCTGTAATTTCCAAAGCAAAATTCATTCTCCTTCACAGCGTGTAAACCACCTGAGAATTGAATAGCTCTGTTTTCTGTCTGTTGTCAGGTACCATCCTTTATTTATCCTCCTTTTTTCTGGTATAGCTTTAAAAAACTCAAGCAATGCTTTTTGTTAATGTTAGAGTCTTTCATTGCCTTCAGTATATTCAGAGCTCTACCTCTATTGATACTATTTTTGTACTGTACCATACTTATATTCATTTTCCATTACCTGGCTTATGCTTCCATGTTCTGTACATTTTAAAAAATCTACATTGGGAGTTCTTGTGCATCTACTTTAGTCTCTTGAAACACATCTCATTTTTTCTCCTCATTGAAATTGTTTCCCTTTATGTCTTCAGAATTTAATTCTTGTGCATGTTCTATCTGTCCTAAGACTTTCCCTATAGAGAATTTGATGTTGTAGTATCTTACCTATCTTTCTTCTGATCCCTCTGAAATATGCTTTTCCCAAATCCAGAGTCTATATCATATTGTGAACAATTTTTTTCTCCTGTATTGAAAACTCTAGGAGGGAGTAGTCACTTATCCCAGAATTCTCATTATTTCTATCCTAGTCCTTATATCTCCAACTTAGTAAGGATCATATCCAGAATAAAATTTTTCCCTCATTTATTCCTTCACCTTTTGCAGGATGAAATTATCACTAAGGCAAGTCAAGAAGTTGCAGTGTTAGCTACTCTGCTTTTGGAGAAGAGACAGTGCCAGTAAATGTCCACATAATTGGAATAAACCATTGCTACTCTCTTATGCCTCTATGGCTATTTTGTCATCTGTTTTCTAAACTCCTTGTTTATTTCTTCTCCCTCTTCAGGTGGTCTGTCATGGGCTTAAATAACAAAATCACTTTTGTTTCTCTCACCACTGACCTACAAGCAAAAAGTCTCAATGTCCACCCCTCTTATTGCTGGATTTTCTTAGTTGAGGTCATCTTCTGGATATGTAAAGCCCTATTCTCTCTACCCCCTTTACATATCATGTCTCTTTTGAATAAGGCATATTCATCCAGAGCTGTGGCCCAGTCATTCTATAGGATCTCTCATTACTTTTGTTTGTTATAGTCATTAGGGAACAATAGGAAATTATATGGCACTATATGTTCTTTTAGTATCATTTCTATTAATGAATTGTTAGTAATTAATGATGTTGAATCATTTAACAGTATCAAGGCCTTTTCAGTAGCCATGGATATCGAGTAGTTGGGAACTGTAGAGCCTGCAGTTTTTAGTTACCAGTTTGCATCTCCACGAGGATTATTCACCTATATTATTTTCTCTGAGATGACCTGGTTACATGATAGTGACTCAGTTGTTATACAGAGATATTCAAGCAAGTTGTTTAAAACCTGAATGCTAGAACTTTTTTCTAATGGAACAGCACCAGATTCACAAACACCCTTGAATCTTTGACATCCAAAGTGCCTTCTGCTGGAAAGCACAAATAAATCGTTAAATTTGTACAGTGCCTTAAGGTTAACAAAATGCTTTTGTCATAATGAAAAATCCCTTTGTGTACTAAATTGTTCATTTCAATATGCACTACTATATACACTAAAATATTTGTTAATTTAATATTCTAGCTATATTAAAACTATTTTTAAAAGTATATGTCATTATATCAAGAACCTGGGATTTTGTTAACTCTCCACTGGCACAAAGAGAGCTAAACACATCACAGACTTACAGTTCTGAAGAAGTGTAAGTTTCAGAGATTGTATGACTTGCCCAAGGTCAGATAGCTAGTAAATGTCAAAGTGACACCCCACAGCTGCATAACTTTCCGCTTTCAAGTCCAGTTCTTGATCTAATACACCATGTGACATTTTGTGGTCAAATTATTAACTAGTGAATAATAGAAGCAGGTCTTTATAACATTCTGATGATTGCAAAATAACTAAGTTATTGACAATTGCTGTTGTAGATGGATTTAAACTATAGTTTTTTACTGTCACTTTCATGCATTTTAGTAGAATTCTATAAGAAGAGAATTTTGTTTTCATTTCATATATATAATTAGAGAAGCATCTTGAAAAAGATTGCCTTTCGAACTTAAAAATGAATGTCCTGCTTGCCTTTTATTAACTTTGTTTTAAAATTTTTATTGACTTTATCAAGTCTTACCTCTCAAATGCTTAATTTTCTATAACAAATAAAAATGTATTTTTGTCAGATATATTTTCCTTCAATTCATCTATCAGTTGTCAACATATTGTCACTGAGTATATTCAGAAAACAGGGAATCAATTTGTAGTTAATTATTCATTCACAAAAATGTATAAGTTATTTGAAGTCCAGGTGTCAGCATTCTAAAATGCTAATTTTGGTAAATTTCACCAAGCTTAAATCTATGAGACGCATATAGGAAAATTCATGAACTAAAATACTTTTAATAACATGTAAATATCTTTAAAATCTTAAATGATGTTCAATTAATTAAGTGTAATTTTTTTCTTACAGATCTTAGTTTTCAAGCAGCTTCTCAAATTATGTCTGCTCCAGTTTATAATGCCATAAAATTAATGAGAGATATTTCTCAAAACTTCCCAATGAAGGCCAGGTATACTCAAGTTATCTGTTTTGACTAACTAAAGCCCTTTTGTATGTACAAAGATTATTTTGCATTAAAAATCTGATATAATTCACTGTGTCAGTCTCAGGTCTGGATAACTCAGATGCAATTGTGGTTTTTTTTTTTTCATTTTCAATATGGGTGTTTTCATTAGAAAAAGATCTTGATAGTATATTATTGTTTAAAGTAGTTGCATTGGCAAGTAAGTTAGGTTTATGATACCCACTTTCTGGGCTCTTTTCGTTTTTTGGTGGCAATCACTTTGCAAATCACAGTGTAAATCATTTCACATAGGTTAAACTTTATTTTTTATATATTCACATGTTTTATATGTTATTAAATATATTTATATTATAATGTATTATGTATTTATTGTAGTAAGTTCCTGATATTTTTGTTTACATTTTTGATTGTCAATTACTAATTTAAATAGTTCTTTGTTAAGTTGTTTCCACTTAAATTCCATTTTTATTTTTCTTTCTTGTTTTTTTTACTAATTCTGTTCTCATCTCTGATGAGTCAGTGGTTTGATTGTAAACACACAGTTGACTCAGGAAAAGCTCTCCCCTAAGGAGCAACTGCTTTTCTGTCTGTTAGAATATAGTATATTTCATCCTTTTTGTTCCTCAAATACAGTCAGCATTGGTAGTCAGTATTATTGTTTTATTATATACCGTAGTGATTCTGTACACTTGCACCTATGCAGAAAATGACTTCTGTGACCTTGAATTATCAGGTGACATTATATAAACTTACTATATATGAGCAACTATTAAAATGAAAATGACTTTGTCACAAATATTTCTGGGGCAACAACTGTTGACAGTACTCTGACAATAATTAATATCAACAATTGGTGAACTTTGACTTTTATAATTCTACTATTGTCTTTGTTCTGTGAATTACTTTCTATAACCAAAATCTCTGACTCATTAAAAAAAAAACATGAAACTTAGTGAATTGGCTTATATTTTATATTTATTCCAGAAGGTGTAATATTCTGATAGAAATGACATTATAGTAATCAGGATGTTAGAATTCACAATTTCTTCCCCAAACTTTGCTTCATATTCAATGTTAATTAGCCTGTAAACTATCAAGGTAAAATAATTCTGTGACAGCAATATTTATTTTGCAGATCACTAACCAGAATTACTGTAAACCAACAAATGCAAATGGAAATAGAGGAAAATCAAAAGGTTTGTCTACTTGTTTCATACATTTAGATTCTATTATTAAAATATTAGATATTCAAACCAAAACTGTAGTTCTTAGTTTATCACAAAAAAAATGGAATTATCTGGGGCAGGTAGGTGGCACAGTGAATAGAGCACTGGCCCTGGAGTCAGAACCTGAGTTCAAATCCAACCCAAGACACTTAACATTTAGTATCTATGTGACCTAGGGCGAGTCACTTACCCCCAATTGCCCTGCCCTCCCTCCTCCAAAAAGCAATTAAAAATGGAATTATCTGAGGTTATTACTAGTCTTCATTTATTAAAAATAATTTATTTCAAAATTCACATTTTATTAGGGGAATAATTATTTCATAAATTAGTCATTCGTGTGTGTGTGTGTATCTTTTTAAATGCTTTTTGTAAAAATAAAAATCTTATACTTGTATAGTATAAAGGCAACATAACAAAGTGGAAAGAGATTTAACCTTGGAACCAGATGACTTAGTTTCAAGTTCAACGTCTGACACATAATGGTTTTGTGACTCTGGACAAGTCTCTTAATTTTTTAGTGTTCTAGGAGCTCTGATGTCATAAGTTGTGTAGAATGTGCCAAACTGCATTGGCAGAGAGTGGTTCCTCATTTGGAAGTTCCCAATGTCAATGAAATCATATTCCTATGGTCTTGTCTTATTCCCTTTCCTACATCATAAGCTCTTTGAAAGTAAGAAGTATATTTTAATTATCTTTGTATCCTGTAGAAAGTAATGCTAAATAAATATTTGTTAAATGCAATATGAAAGGACATAAAATTTTCAATAGCTTTTTAGTAAAAAAAAAATGATTCAACAAATATATGTATATTAAATTGCAGATTAAAGGATCTTTTTGTAAATTTGTTTAAGACAAAAACTACAAAACTGAATACCTCATATCTGAGCTAACTGCTAATTCAGTAACTTGTATGGATATTTTATCCATTCTTTAGAAAAAGTAATGAAATATAATGTAGAGAACACAAGGTTTAGAACATGGTAAAATGGTCATATTGTCATATGAGCAAAACAGTAAATTCTGTAATATGTAAGGAATGATATGTACATTCCACTATTTCAATTATAAACTATTTTAATGTACATTTTAGTAATTTATACATTTAAATAATCATACATTCTTTTATCTGTTTTGTCCTTTTAAAGTTTATTATATTTATTATATATTATTATATATTATATATGTTATATTTATATATATAATGATTCAAAGCATTATCTTGAAAAGACAAAAAAAAATGATTAGTGTGTTTAAAGAAGTTTTCACTTGGATCAAATCATGGATTTGATTGTCATATCAGCGAGTAATTTTTTTTTTTGTTAGCCTACATACTGAAGTCCCTAAGTCTGCAAGTCATCTTGAAAAACTATCCTTTTGGTTATGTGGGCACTTATGGCAAAGGAGTGTTGATATAGAAGCATAGATTCATCAATACAATTGGAGAAAATTTGTGTTCTACTGATGATAGATTCATTAGTGTCATCTTATGATCAGTGCATTATTATTACCATACTAGTTTCTTTTTTTTTTTTAATTCTGCTCCTGGTGTTATGGAGGTTGCCTCAAGTTTCTCAGGACCATCCAATCTCAAATAGGCTCAATCAACCTGTTCTCTTTTGATGACATTCCATTTCCCACCTCTGACATTTCACAGACTTTTCCATACAACAGGAATATATTCCCTCCTGAGTTCTGCTTTATCAAATCCTTTGTTAACTTAAAAGCCCAGGTGAACTGCCACCTTATATGAAGGTTACTCTCATCCCTCCAGTTGTTAGTGTTCTCCCAGAAATTAATTTGTATATCTTTATTTTTTCTTATCTGTATTCATGTTGTTTCCCTCAATAGAGTATAAGCCCACCGAGGGCAGAGACTGTTTCATTTTTGTCCTTGTATCCTGAGGATATGGCATAATGCCTAGCATGTAGGATGTGCTTAATAAATGTTAGTTGAAATTGGTGAAACCTGGGCTTTTCACATGGATCCATTCATAGATTATCTGAAGAATAAGCCTAGCTGAATCTGGAGGGGCTCATAACCAAAAGGTTAGACATTGGTTAATGAATTTATTTTACTACAGCAATTCCTTAAAAATTTCACTAAGATGTAGAAGATTTCCATCTACATTCATAGAAGTACCCAGACTGATGAAATCTTAGCTCATTGGAAGTCTACTTCAATTACATTTTGTCAAATTTTCAATGCCTTATCATACCATGGTATAGTAAATAGAAAGTAAGCCAGATTATAAATTACAAAGTTTATTATATGCATTAATGAAGGAAATTTCTGTTCAGTGGGTCCCTTACACTGAAGAAATCATAGGTACAACTATGCAGAACAAAAAAACAATGAAAAACAGAGTTCAGAAATCTGCATTATAACCACCGTAATCCATCAGTGCTAAATATAGAATAATGTGACAACACTACTTCTGTGATCATGGGCAAGTCAGTTTACCTGTTGTTTGTGCCTTATATTTTCCCTTTTTGCAAATGAGTGGTTTGGGACTATATAACCTTTAAGATTCCTTTCTACTCTAAATTTGTTATAGTATGACCTTTGTTCAAGCTAATACAATTGTATTTTAAATTAATATTTGCTGCACAAAAAGTGTCTGAAATTAAACTTGATTATTTGAAACTTTAAAGTTGAAATATTAAATAACTTTATTAGCTAGGCTATAGAGTATATTTGTATTTTGGCAAAGACCTTAAGATGAGTAGGCTCTTCATAAAAAACCTTAAGTTCATTTTTAGTGAAAAGTTAACAAACAAAATACACATAGGTATTTAAGAATTATCTTTAGTACAGCATAGGATTATTCAGTGTTCATGGCAAGACTACATTAATTTAATAAAAAAATAATGCCATTCAAGTTAGTCTACATATTTCATTCTCTACCGATTGAATTTCTGTGTAGATACTTTATAAATGACAAAATTACAGCAGAATTCATATGAAGGTCAAGAATATGAAAGGAAATTATGAAGCCATGAGGACACTGAGCACTAAGGAAACAGGGAAATATTGGAGTCAGGAGGCAGAAAATGGCCAGAGAAAATAAAAGGGTTGTAGTCAAAGTCAATCTCTGAATTTTTTCCTTAAACCAGCTCTGCCACATTTCTCTTTAATAACCTAAACCTACCAATGTTATGAAAGGTGAACAAATAGTAAACTGTTGGGTAGGGTTAGATTAGGAAAAAGACCCCTTCTCATTTGTACCCTCCTCAAGCCTTCTTCCTGACTCCACTTTATCCTAGGTTTACTAGTAGTAATGATGTGTGGAGCAATGCATAAGAAAGGCACAGGAGCATTTGAGCCATATATATCCATTCATTTATATTTGGAGTCAGGAACTGTCCTAGGTACCTAGGTCATATTATAGACCAGTAAGATCCCCAAATCATGTATAATTGTCATGTTTGCTTACATTTTGATTCTCATCTCAATGTATTTTTGTTCTATTTTAAGAGTCTCCGTGATAGACTTGAAATTGAGCCAGGTGATGCTCGTCTATTTATAAATGGTCTTCAGATTGATTTGGACTTTCATGATCCATTTAGGTAAGAATCAGATTCCTAATAAAAATTTTATGTGCACATTCAGTTGTATTGCATTTAACATTTTTATTATGTCTCATGAGATGAAGGGAAGTAAGATAAGAAATTTTGCAAAACAATAAAATTTGTGCTACTGTTTGCACATATACCATTATTTAAAATATGTAGCAGCCTAAGTCCACTCTCCTTATATATCATCTCTATTGTCCTCTAATTCTCTTGAAATATTTATTCTTTGGATATTACAGGGTCCTAAATGTGCAGTAACACAGCATCACCAAAAGAACAGTGGTTTTTAAAAGATTAATTTTTCTGGTAGCATTTTGTGATGATTAAACATATTGTACAATTTCACAAATGTGAACTTTGTGATCAGCTGTTCCACGGTGTTAGTGCAAAAAGACCAGTGATAACCTTAGGAAGTCAACTTCTTCATGTGGCTGAACATCCAGGAAGCTTTTTTTCTGGAAAAAAAAATTAAAAAATTAATCAACAATCATTTTGGGGTGGCCAGGTGGCTCAGCGAGTAAGAGCACCAGCCCCAGTGTTGGGATGACCTGGGGATCAAATCTGGGCTCAGATACTTAGCACCACACCCAGAAATAACTGGCCGTGTAACCTTGAGCAAGTTACTTAACCCCAATTGCTTTAAAAAAAAATCAACAATCATTTATCAAATGCTTCCTATGTGCCAAACACTCTGCTAGGAACTGAAACTGAAAGAGCTGAATCTTAAATCACCAGATAGTAGTTTCATAGGTATTTCAAATATGTACTTAATTGTAATTGAATTGTAATTCAACACTAACAATTTTGGCAGTTGTGTAACTGCACTTTGAAGTTATTTTAGATTTGTAGATGACTTGCAAACAAGAAAGACTGGATTACCAGATATTAGTTTCAGCAGGATACTAAAAATAGTAAATAAGACAAAATATACCACCTTCATTTTATTTTTTTCAATGTAAGATTACAATTTGTGTAAAAGTATCCTAAATAATAAATATTTTTTCTTCATTTAATTAAATTTATTTTTCAGTTAATGGGTCACCTAGACTATTGCAATTGTTTTGTAATTGGCTTCCCTGCCTCAATTTTCTTCCTATTCCAATCAGTTCTCTTTATATCTGCTAAGATAATTTTTCTAAAGCATATGTATAACCTTGCTCAATAAACCCCACTGGCTCCTTATTGCCTCTACTATAAAATATAAAGCCCTCTTTTTAACACTTACATTTCTTTCCATACTAAGCCCTTCCTACCTTTCAAGCCTTTTCATATTTTACTCCCATTTATAAATTCTACATTCCAACAATACCATTCCCCTTGCCATTTCTTTCAACTCTTGTTGTCATGTCTTTGCTTGAAATTTTTTCATGTCTGCCTTGACATTCCTAGATTACTTCAAGACTCAACTCAAATATCACCTTCTGCAGGAGGCATTCCTGGTTCCCCCAACCACTTGAACCTTCTCTTAAAATTACTCTATTCTCTATATATCTTCTGTAAACCTATTTATTTACATGTTGTCTCTCTAATTTGCATATATATGTGGAGAGCAAGAACTGTTTTTGTGATTTTACCTTTCTTTGTGTCTCTAGAACTTAGTACAATGCCCAGTGGCTTAGTGAGGATAATGTCTGTCGATTGATTGGTTGATTGAGCAAATAAGCACAGTAAGATTTTGCTGTTCTCCTTAGGTTTCAATAAATTATATGACCATAAAGCCATAATCTAATGTTGAATATTATTTGCAAATTCCTACCTAACACTTTCTTCTACCATCACCAAGGATGCCTTCAATATATGCATGCTATAATGAATTAAATTTCTATTTAGTCTTTTGGGGGAAACTATGTTGTTTATATTTCAAATGAAGTCTTGATAAAATAAAAGATGATGATGGAGTCAAATAATGCTCCTTATCATATAGCACAGAGCCCCTAAAAAGGAAATCTTAATGTAAGAATAATATAGTACTTTAGTACTATTAATTTTTTTAAAGTTATTTTTATTTCTCTGAAGGATTTTCACCACAATTTTTGGTGATATTATTTTCATGTGACAAGCAACATGGCACAATTGTTAGAAAGACCTAGATTCAAGTTCCACTTTTGACACATTTTAACTACATCACATTCAATTCTCAATGACCAAGCAGCTAAGAGAATAAGTTTCAGAGCAGATCCTGGTTTGCATTGATAGAGTTTGTTCCCCAAGTATTGCCTATAGCAATGGAATCATAGATCAAATTTTTAAAATTATATAACAATAATACATGTGTTTATTTCTTTTCTTTGGATATTAAGTATTCTGGATATGCTGAAATTAGAAGGAAAAGTGATGAATGGTCTTCATGATCTTGGGATTAAAGAAAAGGACTTCAGCAAACTTTTAAAATTAAATACATATCATATAGATGACAACTATGCATTAGATATTCGACATACTTCAATAATGGTATGTATATCTATATGTAATTCCAAGTCTTTAGGCAAAAAACTTTTAGCAAATTGCTTAAGGCTTAATACTGCTTAAGTCCCATTAATGAACATTTGCTAGGATTAAGTTAAACAGTGGCAGTAAGAGGCCTTCTATTTTTGCCACATCTTTTTTTGCAGTACATTTTCTGAGTTCCTTAAGTGTGAGCTTTTATTCCATATGTGTTAGAGAGAAACACCAAGAAATTGTTCAGTACTCTTGTCATGTTAAGACAAAACAAATATATATATAAATATGTATTTATATATAACCTCTACTTATAAATTTGCTTCTGTAGTTCAGCATTTGTAGAAATGAAGAAGTTGCAGATAGATGAGACATTCTATATTTCTAGATAAAAGAAAAAGAGCTCAGATACTAGGATATCCTTGAAATTGTTTTTATCATCTTAATTGCAGAAGTACAGTAAGTTTTATATCATCATCATTTCTCATATGCCATTATTGACCTGATTTCATCTTTGAGCTAGGTATCTAGTTTTAAGTTCATTCACATTACTTTTTTTAATGTTTTATGAAAAAGAATAATAACTACTTCAGTAATTCTTGTGTTATTGAATTTATGGTAATTAATTGAAGGTTTATGATTTAACTTTTCTTCTGGAAGAGAATTACCATAGAAATGGAAGCATGATAAACATGAAAATTTGGAGTGTTCATTTTCAAACATACCATATACATTAGAAATAAGTCAAAGCATAGATCCTGAATTCCTTGGCACAGCAGAGTGTGGGCTTGAATTTTGGGTACATTTTTATTTCAAAAGATATTTATCTGACTGACAAAATATTAACAGATAAACACTATTACATAATAGTTGATTGAAGTTAGAACATAACAGAAAAGTTTCTGTCAACAAAATTATCAATTTTATTGTTGGGATAAATATTTTACGGGGCTGCCTCATATCATCTGTTGAATCATTTGCCTTTTATGGTTGTCTGAAGTTTTTTAAAAATTAAATATTTAGAAATACATTAATCATCAAACTGCTTGGCTTACTATTATTGCAAAACATTTAATTAAGTAACTTTTCCCCTTCAGTTAATGCAAAATTTAATTATTATAGGGTTTTGGACCTGATTTTATATTTTCAATCTTTCAATGAAAACGTACATAAAGTTTTTATAACATAATATAGATTTTCATTAATATAGTATTCACATATTGAAGTTACTGAAGGTGAAATTAAGAATGAAGCATTTGTTTAAAACAACTAGAAGGTTCAGCTATCGTAATATATTTAATGCATTACTTTATAAAGACTGATAAATTTGTATTCATTTTTATTCTTATTTAATTTGTCTTTTCCATAAAATCCTAGTCTTGACTGGTTATCCTTCCTTTTTCCTACTTTTAATTCTTTTCTTCACTCATCATTCTCCTTCCCAGTCCTTTCCAAGGAATATCAAATCATGATTACAATAATGTAAGTATTCAGATTGTATATTCTTAATGAGTCTCTTCTTCATAATTACTGCTCTCCTCTGTTTTCCTTCCTTGTTTTTTTTTTCTGGTCATCCTAACAATGAACAAAATGGCAGGATTAATGAAATTCCCCTTTTCTACCCCTAGAAGTTGTTGCAATATTATATTAGATGTGGGTGTTATGAATTCTATAATATTGAACCAATATTTCTCTTCAAATCTATGTAATTTCAAGAACTTTGTTGTCTAGTCTAGTCCAGTTTCTAGTAAGATAATCTCTGGGAGAAGAATTTTGTTATGAATCTTACTCCTGGGATTTGGATATATCCTAACCAAGGTCCAAAGTTGTGGCCAGTCGGTTTTAAAATTCAACACCAAAAACAAGTGTTTATTTAATGCTTACTAGAGGTAATCTATACATTTAGGGAAACAAAGAACATGAGACCTAGTTGGGAAGATAAGATATAGAAAAATTAAAGTTAAATTATACCAATATTTTAAGATAATTTGAAAATAATAAAGGAGATTTTACTAGTCAGTGCATTTTTGTTTATAAATTAATTAATTTTAAAATTATATACACAATAATTGCAGATATTTTCAAGATGGAGCAATAAGTTTAAGATTGGGGGATTATTGGGGAAGGTTTTATGGATAAGGTAGGATTTAAATTCTTTCTTGAAGAATATGTACAATTTGAATCTATGTAAGAGAAGGTAGAAGGTATTTCAGGCTCCCAAATAGAATTGGTCTTCAGAAGTAAAGTTCATTCTCAATTTACTTGCAAAAGTTTTATTCAAATACTGTAGTAAAACATTGTTGGTGAGTAAATGAGAATTATTAAATATAAGCCTTGCCCTCAAATAGTTGACAAAACTATAAAACAAACTATTTATAAGAAACATATAGATATCTCCTATATTTTACCATCCTTTCTCAACAAGAGCATTCAATTCTGATGGTATTTCTAACTGTCCCATCCTTCCTGTCTCAAGGGTTGATTTTTGAAATTTCTTATCAAAATCAAAAACTTTAGAGCTAGGAGGGACTTTAGAGTTTATTTAGTTCAGCCCTTAACACTAAACATTAGAGAGTCTAAAATTCATAAGCTTGTTATTCAGACCCTATGTCAATTCATATGTTATTTTTGTGGTTTTAGGCCCAGTGTTCTTTCTACTGTTATCACATCTGATTTCAAATAAATTGTTTTTAATTTGAACATATTAATGTCATTTTTACTAATAGTGAAATAGATATTTGTGAAAATAATGAATTCCTGTTTAAACATGGTATTCAGACAAAAAGTAAAATGGAGTAGGTCAAAAAAATTTCCTTTTTGATGTTTCATGACAAGGCTACATCCTTCTCACGCTGTGGGTTATCTATAGGTCTGGTTCATTTTCAATACAAGCAATTGTTGGTATGTGCACGCTATAGTCCTTATCTATGAAAAGATCTGCACTGTGACATTTTATCAATATTTGTGCTATAATTTTCAGGTAGGTAGATACTACTTTATCTTGACTAGTCAAACTGAAGTAATATGATTCTTTGGTATCAGACAGGCCTCAGAGTGATCTTGTGAAAGCATCCAGCCATCTAGAAACAGATGATCATGAGAAAAAATGTCAAATACCTATGATTTCTTCAATGTGGGAACTCCTATCTATAACTTATAGTTCTAGAAACTTGCTTTAGTAGATAGGTGGTGCCCTTAAAAGAATTGGTTTTGTAAGGTATACTAATTAAGTGACTTGTTGAAATCTATATACGGTGCATGTGGAACATTTCTCCATTTACTAGTCTAAGTAACCTTCGAAAAAAGAATTATATTCTTAGTTTGGAAGGTTAGTTAGGTTAGTTTGGAAGGATTTGTTCTTAATAAATCAACTTGATTCCTCATTTGGATGCCTACAACCTATCTAATACAATCTAATTCAATAGTTTTTACTGTATACCTGATCTCTAGTTGGTACTGTGATAAAAAGAAAAAAACAAAAAAAAATCCTTCAAAAAGATTATATTTTTCTAGGGACATACAACCTGTAGAAAGATGAACAAATGAATGAATGAATTAAAAAATGAAAAAAAAATTTATTAAACATTTAACTATGTGCACAGCATTGTACTAAATGCTATGAATATAAATAAGAAAAGCAAGACAGTCCATGCTTTCAAGTTGCAAGTCATATACAAAGGCCCCAGGGTCATTAGAGTAAAGTGGCAAAAAAGACCATATCGTTTTCTAATGTTGAACCGTTTAATAGTGCCAAGAATTTGTTTGGAAAAATGCTCATGTACGGATCTTGAGAAGCTATGACTCCTGAGGAGATCAGGGCTATAGAGTTTGCAGAAGCAGTTGCCAGGTCATATCTCTATGGGTGAGTCACTGGGTGATGGTTACATGGGCTGAATTGGAAGCAAGGCAGGTCATATAGAGAACACCGCTGGCTCTTGGCTCTTGAGTTTATGTCACTCTTCTGTCTTAGTTATGATCTGAGGAGAGGTAGTGGTAGTTTGATTTGACCAGCACATACCACCTTCTGTTTCTCCCTCAGAAGGCCTTTAATTCAACTAGGATAACTTCCTTGTTCTGTGAAATATGCTATTATTAAAATTTTATATATACAAGGCCTTTGTTTCTGTCTTTGACCTCCTTGGGGATCCCAGCAATGGGATCTCTGACTCAGTTAATTTTTTTTCAAAGTTCCAAATTGTTTTCCAAAATGGTTGGACTACTTCACTGTAGTGTATTTGTTGCACCGATAGTGTATGTGCCTTCATAAAGCCTCTCCAATATTTATTATTTCTTTTTTTATATATTTACTATTGAGGTTTATGAGAAGAAACCTTAGAGATTGATTTAATTTGCTATTGTTTCTCTTATTAGTGAATTAGAAGTTTTTCATGTGGTTGATAGTAGTTTGCATTCTTCTTTAAGAAGTTTTTTTCATCTTCTTTGACCATTTATCCATTAAGGAATGACTTGCTCGTTTATTTGCTTTATTTTCCTATATATCTTGGATGTCAGATCTTTATCAGAGAAAATTGAGGCAAATATTTTTCATCTAATCAACTTTCCATCTTTAAGTTAGCTGGATTTATTTTGTTCATGAAAAATCTTCCTGTGTTTTCTTTTAACTCTGCACTAAATGGAAGGCTTTCTGTGACATACTTTTCTTCTGATGCCTATCCCTTTCGTTCTTTATAATGCTCACTTCAGCAACATGGTAAGAATTTTGTTTGTGATAACTCCCCAGTCCTTTTTAAAGTCTTTGTCCATGGGGTTATATAGACATTTGTCTGAACTTTTTGAAATGTGTTTTCCTAAATTTCAGAGTGCAATCTGACTGTACCAACCAGTCTTAGTCCAGATGCTTGACGACCTTAAAGTCTTCCATAGTAGGAATAGGCCCTTTGATATAGGTACATTTTAACTTATACAGTGGAAGTTTCAAAGCCACATTTCAGACTCTTGGGACCATAGGGTTTTGGTGCAAAGAAGTAGTGTTTCATGGCAAAGGATGTTTGGATCATGGTGACCAGAGAGACACAAATGGAAAGGAGAAAATAGGTCCAGATTTCAGTCACTGAAAAGACAAATATACAACTGCTTCTCAGGTTTAAAGAAGGTAATATCTAGACCTCAACTGTGATGATGGTAGAGTCACAGCAAGAGGAGGAAAGGGGGACAGTGATCTAGCAAGAAACCACCCTCCACACCTATCACACAGATAAGCTAATCCTATTCTTCCTAATTGAACATGAGAATTCCTTGATAACTATTCTCATAAAACAGGACAGCTCAGTGATATAGAAAAAGAAACATTAATTTGGGGGAGGGAGGGGCAGACTTATGCAGATGCATGGATTGTTTTCTCATTCCTGTTATAACTGATGGAGAGGTACTAAAGACTAGTCAGTGAAGGCTCTACTATACCATGGGTCATGGAAGTTTCTAGATATGGAGGACTCCAGAAAGGATAGGGATTCTAGGCTAGAGGGGAGGAAGGCTACTGGGAGAAGAGAAAGCTTGCCATAAGAAAACCTTTATATCCAGTAAACCAGAGAGGTTTTTGGATTTTATGCAAGTTTTGACAGTCTGTTTGCTAAGTATCTGCTATAGTAAGACCCTAAAGTGAACAAATTGTTTTTATGTTACATTTCATGTCACATTACTAAGGAGAGCTGTCATATGAAGCCAAAGTAAAGTTTACAGGATTGTGGTACTTGGGTCCATACGAGTGAATGAAAGAAGTGACTTTATGTGAATAATGAAGCAATTTCTTTGGTCTCTATTCACCTTGCAATAGTTCCCAAATCCGATAGATATAAACATGGTGGAGGGAAGTCTGAAGTGCAATGAACTCTGACCCCAATTCTGAGGTAGAAGAGTATCTGAGAACCCTCCTAGGAAGAGCCAGTGACTATCAAGAAAAACATTTAGCACCTAATAAAAAACCAATAAGGAATCTTCATTATATAGTCACATAATAAAAGATTCCTTAAAAAATAGACTGAAAAAGAAACCTCTTAAACAATTCTCTGATTAATAACATCAAGGAAGGGATATGTAACTCTTTCCTCATTCTGTTTCACAGAGAGAGGGGAGGAGGAAGGAACAAGCCATGGTATGAGTGTCTCAGATCAGCCCCACCCATAAAGCTTGCAAAAGTGGACACCCCTATTAAACTGACCTATTAAGTCCTTGAAGAACCCAGATGAAAATTATGCAATTGTGGAATTTTTCAATGACAGGGAAATGGGAACATAGTGTAATGGTTGTAAGGCACTGGTGCATGTCTGACCATTGCACAGGAGTAGGAAACCAATTGTTCCCTATGGAGAAATATTTGCTGTACTCCCTTAATTAGAGGAGAACTGTGGGCTGAAAAGCAGCAGGAAGAAGAGTTGACAAGACTTAGAATGCCTAAATGGCCAGGACTTAGAGCAAAAGAGGAATCTATGAAACACCCAAGTTTCCCTGTTTCCTGAATAGGAAAACCAGTAAGGGTGATAAGTGGTAAAGCTGTTAATTCTATCCTTGAGAATTATTTCATTTCCAAGTGACAGCAGTTGAATCTGGACATTTGACCTATGTCTACAAATACCTGGTTTAGGGTTGTACCTACAACCTAGTTGTGAGTAGCCTGGATATGGGAAAGGCTATAGGTATAGGTCTGTATACTCTATGTATAGAGATATAGTAATTTTATTATATTTTATATCCTTTGTTATGAGTAAAGACTGTATACCAGTAAGCCATGTTCCTGTTCTACTCTGTTATGCCATACTCATGTAATTAGGGTTTGTTGCAATACAGTAAACCAGACTGGAAGGTAGAAATAACCAGTGGCTGGGGATCACCTAAGACTTTAATTGAATACATGCACACTAACCACGACTACTTTATTATAGAGAAGAGCAGTTCTCACAATTGGATGGAGAGAAATAGCAACTCTTTAAGGGAGATAGAAGTAGCAACTTTTTAAGAATGTTACTGCTTATGGAATCATAGAAAGGAGTAAGACTATGCTCCTAAATTTTGCCAATCTTAACTCATCTATTTTTCCTCTTCAGGGTCTTTTTTAGTACCAGCTAGTATTAATAGCTGTTTTATAATACAATTTGAGGTCTCATATCAAAATTCCTTTTCAACTTGTTTTGTTTCTCATGATATTTTTTACTTTTTGTTTTGTGTCAATTTTTTTCTTCTTTTGTCTTAATCTCTAAATTATCCCTTGAATAATTTGATTCATATTACATCAGATCTCCTTATGAGAATACTTTTCATTTACTACAAATACTCATTGTTACCTTGGCCAAGTTACTTCTCTGAGTCTCAGTTTTTTCTTCTGTATAAATGTGTCAGTGAGATTTGATGGCAGCATAGAATATTTAATTGAATGTCAGAAATAAAGTCGGGAAGACCCCAAAACACTTTATAATCATGAAACCCTAAGCAAATCATTTAAACTTCCTAAGCTTTATTTTCCTCATCCATAAAAGAGAGCTAATAATAATCACTTACAGGGTTATATCAAATGAGAAAGTATGTCGAGTATTTTGCAAACCTTAAAATGTTTAATAAATGCCAACTGTTGTTGTTGCTATTTCTAAAGTCCTTTCCAGTACTATGAATCTGAGATGTATGCATAAAGTTCTCACTAGCAAGAACATCAGGAAAACATATATTTGTATACAAGATGTGTAAGATCACAGTAGACCTACTTGATTATAGAAGCAACTCTGCAAAAAATTAAAATGATAGTAGATGTGCACCAAAAGTTGATTTCAAAGCAAATTGCAAAATGAGGACAAAGAAATGTATATATGTTATTAAAAAATACTGACTTATTCCATCTTTCATTTCCTTGCTTTATTTTCCTATGTCTACCAAATATTAAGCATCACTTTTATAAATTACTGGCTTCTTTTCTAGTGGGTGAATAATTTAGAACAAGATGAAATATATGCTATGTGGCCAATGAGTTGCCAGGAACTTTTGGAGCCAATATTCCCTGGAAATATACCCTCAATTAGGCGGAATTTTTATAACCTGGTAAGTTGTTCAATCTTAAAAGCCCTTTCATACTCTAACAGAGTTTATAGATTTCAAAGAAATAGCAGCCTTTTGGAATTATCATGCTACACTAAGGAAAGTATTTGCAAGAATGTTAATGAGTTATCACTACCTAAGATTCAAAGTGACATACTTTCTATACTAAAGAAAGCAGGGATGGAATAGGCAACAGCTTTGGCAACCCGGAAATTCAAGAATAGCATCTAGGATTGTACATCTGAGCACTGCCCCATGTAGTATGTACCAAGATGTTGACTCCTGTTATACAATATCTAAATGTTTTACATAAACTCCCTGAATTATAGACATACCCATCTGTTTAGTTCCATAAAACATAATTTTTAGGTGAAACTATTTTAAAGACAGTTTCATGACAAAAATGTTTTATGAATGAAAGGTTTGTTTCTGTGCAACTAAAATTTGAACAACAAAACCTTAATATATATTCTTAGAGAAAATGTGCCTAACAGATCTGAATTAGAGAGATTTGTGACATCATCATCAGAGAACTTTAGAGTTGGAGAGGAGGGGATGTCAGCTTGACTAGATGATGCTAACATCCTCTAAGGGATAAGGTAAGAGAAGGTAACTTTACCACCTAGGAATTCCCAAACCTGTAGTTTAAAATCTAATCAAAGATAACAACTCTCAGGTGAATTAGCCACTCTTTTCTTCATCCCCCAAATCAATATGACTACAGGCTGCACAAGATACAATCCATTTACCTTAAGGAACAGAGCAACTGAAAAGAGCTAAAGTCAAGGATTTGGGGAGCCAAATGCTAATGAATTACTGAAGATTCCAAAAAGAACCCTATATTTTTCCTTTTTGTATTTTCTTTCCCAAAAGGAGTAAATTGAATAATTAATTTGATTGTCTTCTATTGTGAATGTAGTTGTTTATCAGTATATAAAGTACTTAACATTTCTCTCTGATATTTAACAACCAAAATGAAGAACAGACGCATAAACTAAGCCTTATGATTTGGTTGGCCTTGTTTTGCTGCCCTCTAAGAATTAATTCAAAGATGTAGGAAAGCCTGATTTTAAGTGTGGGGCTTATAGTGTATTAAGTCTTTTTTTATTCTATTTATGCCAAATATAGTGATATTTAGATATCAATTTTCTATGCATTTTAAAAGACTTATACTCCATTACAATAATAAATATCCAAGTTATTTTGAATTCTATCCTAATGGAAAATAAAGGAGGTTTGTAAGATGTGATTGCTATTTTCACATATGGTGTGGCATACATTTTAAATTAAATGGCATCTCACAGCTGTGTTAGGTTTTTTTTAAGGGCAAAAAGTGTTGGGTTTTTTTATTTTTGAAGGTTTAGCATACATGATGATGTATGCTGAGGGTAAGATAACATGGTTGATGAAGAAGACAGTACATTTTGCAAAAGTGCTATGAGTAACATTGGCATTGATTTCTATTTACTACAGTGTTTTGAAAATAACTGCATAAACTAAAATAGTTTGATAGCTACTTTTTCCAAAATGTTCATATTAATAGAGCACTATTGTTAATAATTTCATCAAATGAACTCCATACTGACTTTAAATTCTACAAGGGTAATAGTGGATATTTACAAATAAAAAGTAATTTTAATTATTAAATTCTATTTTCCTCTTAGGTTCTTTTTATTGATCCTGATCAAGAAGCTACAGGAGATTTTGTAAAAACTGCTGAACTGTTCTATCAATATAGAATCCCTCTAAGGTAAATTTCAAATTTTCAACACTAAATTCATCTTTTTGATGAAATGTTTTCTTAAAGATCAACCTTAAATATAATTGCTTAATACTGAAATGTTGCCTTACCATTAGGTGAGATGTCAGAAAGTTTCAGTGTTTATTTAATCTATCTTCTTGTCCAGCTAAAGCTTTGAATTTCTCTTAAAAGTAAACAAATAGTTCACGTTTTTAAATAACCTTCTTAAATCTTACAGGTTCCAGTCAGATACCATGTGGTCAGTGAAACCATGTATATATCCTACCTATCACTCAGCATTATGAAATGAACTTAATAGCAAGAATTTTTTATGCCTTCTCAATAGAATAGAAATTTTATTTTGTCTCCCAAATCTTTCATCTACTATGTACTACTCCCTGACTATGCCAGTATTTTGTTACAGCTACTTTCAAAGGTGTCCATCATTCCTTAGGTGATTTAACTGGTATCTCTATAATAATAATAGCATTTCCATTGATCATATCCTATATTTAATGATACTTTCAGGTGGTTATTTACTAAAACTTATGGTTTTATTTTGTTGTTATTGTTACTGTTGGTTTAATTTAGTACAGACCAGTGATTTCTTTAGTAGGGAATATCTGGTCAGAGAACTTCATCTATCCATACAGAAGTATAGCTGTCCCACTACTTAGACCAGACCTGCACAACTTGTAAATTTCTTTGGGCCACAGATAAGTTAGACTAGAGACAGAATGACAGTAGTTGATACTTGTAGGTCACATGACAAACAGGGAAGTGTACCGTGGCAACCCTATATTTTTTGCCAGCCACCTGAAATCCTTCAACAGGCTAAAAGCAGCCCACAGGTCATATGTTGTGCAGGCCTGACTTAAAGTTTCTTAGACTGTTGCCTCAGACCCTGAAGGTTAGGCGACTTGTCCAGGGTCACATAACCAGAATGTAAAAGTACTAATTACCTAGGGCAGGGAACATAGTGAAAAAGTAGGGGATGGCCAAGGAGGGATACCAGAGAGGTGATGGCCTCAGGATGCAGTGAGAGATCTTTTTTTTTTGGTCATAACAAAAAGAAATCTGTTTTGCTTGACTACACACACATACACAAGAAGAAGTAGGATCTGAATTCTGCCCAGGACCCTGACTTTGATGTCATCTCTCTCTCTCTCTCTCTCTCTCTCTCTCTCAGGTTCTCTAACTAAATGAAATCTTCTACAGAAAGCAATAATTTCTTTACCTTTTTCACAGGGCTTATTTTCTTTTTCTTTCCTTGTCGCTATACCTAGAATTTCTAAAACTGTAGCAAATAATAATGGTCCTAATGGACATCCTTGCTTTACTCCTGATCTTATTGGAAAATCCTCTAGAATTTCTCCATTACAAATAATTCTAACTCTTGGTTTCATGTACATAATATATATCATATTTGCTCCCAGAGTTTTTAACAAAAATTGTTAATATATTTTGTCAAAAGTTTTTCCTGAATCTATTTAATAATCAGGTTATTTATATAATTTTTGTTTACTAATCAATTTAAAACATAATTTCCTACATATGCTTATAAGATTTTTATACCCTAGATAAGTTCATGGCTGATATTTATAAAATTGCCAAACATAACAGAAATATACATAATCCTTTTGGTTTTCATTCAATAATATTCAGAGGTTTATCATATCTAACTTGTCTAAAATCCTGTTCAGGCCCTTAACTTCTTTGTTGTTTATCTTCCTAACAGCTTTAGATAGATTTGAAAGGCATCCCCACCAAGACTCTCAGCTATTGCAGCTTTTCTATCTATTTCTCCCTGTGATTCAGTTAACTTTTGCTCTAAGTATTTAAATGTTTTTCCATATGGTGTGTGTGTGTGTGTGTGTATACACACACGCATATATATACATACATACATATATACACACATATATAATTAATGTTTCATTGTCTATAGTACCTTTGAGCATAATGTATTTCCCTGTTCATCTCTTTTAATTGTGACAATTTTTACTGTTTCCTTGTCTGGTGTCATGCATGTCATCTTTTAAATTCAGCTGAGGAACAATCTCTTATTTTAACTCCATGAATCATTGTTTTAAGTGTTTTTCTTATAAATATATATATTATTGGATTCTGCTTCCTCTAGTTCATTCTATTATATTTTATTATGTTATAGATTAGTCTATATTATCAACTATATTTTTTGCCTCCATCATATGCTCTTGTCCTTTTCCCGTTTTTTGCCTATCTTTTTCCCCTTTCTGGTCTTTACAAGGAAGATTACCATGTAAAATTGGTTTGTTATTGGTGATGGTTATCTTTAATTGGAGCAATAGGCTTCTTCTGTTCCACTATCCACTTTCTCTTCCCTTCATCCAGATCCCAATAATTCATTCTTAATTTCTGTTTTTCCTTATTAATCTGCCCTTTATTATCCACCCTCCAAAGTTGAAATGTGTTTTTCTCATGCCTGTTTTTTCCCTCATACCACTCTTCCCCTTAAACCCTCTCCCCATTCTTCCTATTCCCACCTGTTTCTCTCTTGAGTTTAAGTAATATGTTTCCTACAAATTCATTGTGTTTATGTAAGCATGTCTGTTCAACCTCTTTGACCAATTCCAATAAAAATGAGGTTCATGCAGTATCTGCTACTCCTCCCTCCTCTGCTTTGTATACCCTTTTTTCTCACATTATGAGAAATAGTCCCTTCCATCTTCCTTTTTTCCTCCTTTGCTTTCTTCTTTATGACCATCAAACCAGAAATGATCCACTCCCATATCCTTTCATCTCATCTCATCTCATATCTGTCTTTGACTCATGAAGACATGAAAGTTTTGAAAAGATACTTCATTCTTCTTTACTTCTTAAAATGTAAGTCCTTCATCATGAGTTATCCCATTTCATTTATTCAAATATATTTACCTTTGCAGTTTCACTTGTCTTCTTTGTTTGAATTTTTAAATTTTCTACTGAGTTCTGATCTTTTCATCAGAAATATGTGAAAATCTATTCCATTGAAGGTCAGTTTTCTCCATCAGATTAAACTAAGTTTTGCAGGGTAAGTTATTCTTGGTTGTAAGCCTCTATCTTTTACCTTTCTGAAGATTTTATTTCCAGCTCTCATCTCCTAAAGAGTGGTAGCTACAAAAATTTATTTCACATTGATTGTGGTTTATTGTATTTGAACTTCTAATTTCTGATTGTTTACAATATGTTCTTTGATGTAGAAGTTCCAGATTTTGGCTATGATATTCCTGGGATTTTTCATCTTGAGTTTTCTTTTAGAAAGTGAACATGGATTCTGTCTTTTTTCACTTTGTCTATTGGTTTAGATCTGAACAGTTTTTGCCTGAGACTTTTTGAAATATTGAATCTAACCTTCTTAAAAAAAATCATGAATTTCATTTACTCTTAAGATTCTTAGAGTACCATGCCTTTTATTCAAAAAGCATTAATTACTGTCTTGAGTGTCAGGTACTATCCTAAACATTGGGAATAAAACAAAAGGCAAAAATATGGTCACTCACTGCAACAAATTGTACATACCAGATATGCACAATTAAATTGGCATGGTAAATTAATTTTTAAAAGACCAAGCAAAAGAAACTCCTATATTTGATATGTTCAGAAAAAATATCTCATTTTCCATTCTTCAGTCCATTACTTCTCTATCAATAGAAGGTCATATCTAGATAATAATAGCAGTGGAAGTGAAGGGGAGGGGGAAAGTTGGTAAAGATAGGATTTGGGCTGATTCTTGAAGTAAGCCAGTATGTAGTGGTGAGGAGGAATAACATTCTAGACATGAAAGATAGGCAGAGAAAAGGCACAGAGTAAGAATGCCAGTTTCTCTGTAAAGTAGAATTTTTGAAGAGTCATAAATGTAAGAAGACTGAAAAGTTATGGTAATAAGTAACCACTAAAATCTATTAAGCAAAGGGATGGGATGATATGGTCAGACTGGACTTTTAGAAAATCACTTTGGCAACTAAGGGCAGAATGAATTGTAATGGGGGAAGGCTTGAGGTGGGTAGTACAACCAGAAGTCTATTTCAAGAATCCGAGATATGATCTAAGAAGGGCCTGCATTAGGTTAGTGACTTTTTAAGTTAAGAAAAGGAAGCATATTTAAGAAATACTTTGAAGGCATAAACAAGACTTGGCAACAGATTGGATATGCTAAGTGAGTGTGTGACAGGGGAGTTAAGCATAACAATGATATTGTGAACCTGGGTAACTGAAAGAATGGTGGTGTCCTTAATAGCAGAAGGGTAGTTTATAAAGGAAAAAAGGTTAGAAGGAAAGATAATGAGTTAAATTTTAGACACATTTTCTTTTTTTTTAAGCAATTGGGGTTCAGTGACTTGCTCAAGGTTACACGGCCAGTTACTTCTGGGTGTGGTGCTAAGTATCTGAGCCTGGATTCGATCCCAGGTCAACCCTGACTCTGGGGCCGGTGTTCTTACTCACTGTGCTACCTGGCTGCTCCGACACATTTTCTAGGACAGTTGCTTTTTATAGGAAATACTTTATTTTTCTTCTGTTTTTCAAATCTTCTGATTTTCTCCTAACATTTCTTGTTATCTCATGGAATCATTCATTTCTCTTTGGCCTATTCTAAGTTTTAGAGAGTCTCTCTTCAATAAAATTTATTTTCCTTTTTTTCTTAGCTATTAATTCTCCTTCCAAGCCTTTCCTCTATACTTTTCATTTCACTTATATTTTTTAATTTGATTTCTTTTTAGTACTCTTATAGGACTTGTGGCTGTTATTTTTTTTCTCTGAGATTCTACTTGGAATAGTTGTGGAGTTATTCTTTTCTTTATTTTCCTTTTGGATTATTCTTTGTTAAAAGGAAAAATCTCTGCATTTTTAGATACCATAAAAGGAACTATATGTTATTATGGTCTTTAAAAATTATATTTGATTTTTTTAAATGAAAAAAAAATCAACTTCCTCTCCTTCCCATCTCCACCTTCATTAAAAAAAGAAAGAAAAACCAAACCCTTGTACTAAATACATACAGTTAAGCAAAATTAATTCCCATATTCAATATATCTATGTCTCATTCTGCATGCTGAGTCCCATTAACACCCTATCAGATGAGCAGCATGCACAGATAGCAATCATGATCTCAGACAAAGCAAATGCAAAAATAGACCTAATTAATACTTTTACAATTTTACATTCACATTTATTTACCTAATACAATGAAAATACAAAGGAAAAAGTTAAGTGTATGTAATGAATATTAATTAGGTCTATTTTTGCTTTTGCTTTGTCTTAGATCATGATTGCTATCCCTGCCTTTTTATTTCAGCTGAAGCATAATAGATATTGCTAGAGCCCCTTATTTTAACTCATATGTGTCTTTCAGTTTCAAGGGTGTTTCTTGTACACAATATTTTATTAGATTCTGGTTTCTAATCCATTCTGCTATCTACTTCCATTTTATGGATCAGCTCATAACATTCACATTCAGGAAGTGATGGATGAATTCTTTCAATTTCTATTTTGCCCTCTGTTTCATAGATATCAGGACAGGTTTCCTTTGTAATTTCTTGAAACATGGTAGTTTCTTTCTGTGATCATGGTTCTCAGTAATTTTTAAACTATCTCCTCAATCTATTTGCTAAGTCAGTTGTTTTCTGATGAGATATTATGCATTTTTATTTTTTCATTCTTTTGACTTTGTGCTATTGTGTCTTGATGGCTTATGGGGTCATTTGCATTCACTTGCCAAATTTTCACTTTTAAGGAATTATTTTCTTCAGTGAGCTTTGTATCTTCCCCACCACCACCAATTTGGCCAGTTCTTCTTTTTAAGGAGTTCCTTTCTTCAATGAGTTTTCATTCCTCTTTTGCTCTTCAGCCAAATTTGTTTTAAATGGTGTTATTTTCTTCACTATTTTTGTGCCTCTTTTACCAAGAAGTTAATTCTGTTTCCATAATTTTCTTGCATCACAAAATTTTCCCAATTTTTCCTCTACCACTCTTACTTGATGTTTTGTTTTTGCTCTTTCTTTTACTCTTACAGAAATTTAAGTTGAGTTTTTGCCCAATTTGCATTTTTCTTTGAGGCTGTGCTTGTAGCTATTTTGATTTCATTGTCTCCTTGCCAGTCTGTTGATTTTTTCTGTCAACATAGTAGCTTTTTAAAGTCAGGTATTTTTTGGTTGTTTACTCATTTTTCTGGCCTATTTCTTGACTTTGAACTTTATGCCAAAGTTAAGCTCTGCCTACGTGGGAGAAGGAACACTGTTCTAAGCTTCATGTTTTTTGTTGCTATTGTTTTCACAGCTGGTTCTGGGGGTTTATAAGTTTTCAGTGCTTCATGTGATTGAGGGAATGATATGGTCACTGTTCTCCTGACCTATGCTCAAGGGGTTATAAAACCATGCACACCCTTTGGCCTCCCCCTCCCCTCCATACCACTACTAGATCTGTATCCCAAAGAAGTCAGAGAAGAGGGGAAAGGACCCATTTGTACAAAAATATTTATGGTATCTCTTTTTGTGGTGGCAAAGAATTGAAAATTGAGGGAAATCCCATTAATTGGGGAATAAATGAGTCAGTTGTGATATTTGATTGCTATTGTGTTAAAAGAAATGATGAGGGCAAAGGTTTCAGAGTACCTTAATTTATATGAACTGACACAGAGTGAAGTGACAGAACCAAAAGAACATTGTACACAGTAACAGCAATATTGTAATAATTATAAACTGTGAAAGACTTAGCTCCTCTGATCAACAAAATGGTCCAAGACAGTTCCAAAGTACCCACAGAGAAAAATACTGTCTGACTTCCAGAACTGTTGAATTCTGAGTAGAGATTGAGGTGTACTTATTTTATTTTATTTTTCTTGCTTTATTTTGCAATGTGGATAATATAAAATATGTTTTACAGGATTTCACATGTGTTATTGATATAATATTGCTTATCTTCTCAATGAATGCAATAGGGACTGGAGGAGGAAAGAATATTGGGAACACAAATTTTTAGAAAATAAATGTTAAAGTATAATTATGAAAAAACAAGGGTTTTTGCTCAGTTACCTACTTATCTTCTGATGCATCTTTTGATTATACAAAAACTTTAATTTCATATAATTAAAATAGTCTATTTTACCTTCTGTTATCTCTTATTTGGTCACCAATTGTTTCTCTGTCCAAAGAGCTAAAAAGATAATTTCTTGCTTAATCCTCTAATTTATCTATGATATCACAGTTTATGTCTGTCATATATTCATTTGGAGCTTACTTTTGGATATGGTGTGAGATATTCATCTATACCTAGTTTCTGCCAGGCTCTTTTATAGTTTTCCTAGTAATTTTTGTTGAACAGTGGGTACTTATCCCAGTAAATGGTATCATTGAGTTTATCCATTGCAAGTTTCTGTATATTGTGTTTGTAACCTGTTCCAATGGTAAACCTCTCTGTTTCTTAACGAGTATTAAATAATTTTAATCATTACAGTTTTTTAATATTAGTTTAGGATCTACTACTACTAGGCCCCTTCCTTCCTACTTTTTATCATTATTTCCCTTGAAATTCTTGACCTTTTGTTCCTCCAAATATTTTTTATTTTTAAAAATATTGTGGTGTCAAATAAAGCTGTTAAATTCATTCATCTTTTTCTTCTCAGAATAGGTTTTGTTTTCATTCTTAATACAGATGATGTAATTGATGGGCATAATGATGCTGGAGTTGCCCTTTGGCGAGTTATCAATTACATTATTGAAGAATATAATATCACACAAGCTTTTACTGGAATAGTAAAGGTGAGTATTTGTAGAAGGGGATAATTTATAATAGATCATTTATATTATTTCCCCTTGAATTCTTTATTATATAATATATAAATATTATTAATATATAAATCTTTAAGTGAATAATTCTTGATTCTCAAAGGTTACACAAGAGGAATGCCATTCCTGGCAGGTCCTTACTTGTAGTTATGAGGCACTGAACATGTTGGTCACCAAATGATATTATAAAATACAATTGATTATATTTTAAGAAACATAAAATTACATTATTTACATGGGAGTTATTCCTAAGCCAGGTCAGCCACTGGCTTTTCGGGGCAAAATTTAAAATTAATTAAGAATTTTAAAAATGGGAAAAACATTATATGTAATTAATACAATTCTAAACTTCCCCCTTCAAATGAATTGTCAGTGTCAAAAAATGAGAAATGAATGAAGGAGAAAACATCAACACTAATTGTAACACTTTTTTTTATAGAAGTATATCTAATTATATCAATTGTTATACTAATACTAGAATATCCTAGAAATTTCCTCAGTTGATAAACATTTGCTCTCTTTGCCAAATGGAATTCTTTGGTAGCCAAAAGTAAGACCAATAATACCTTAAAATCTTACAGAGAAGGATAGAGGAAAATAATTAACACTATCACTTCATAAAACAGAAAGAAGCAATAGAAGCCAAAACAAAATTAAAAAGTGATTACTAGAAAGCCACACTTAGTCAGAATAAAGACATTTGTGGATGCAGTAGAAAGGGTGAAGGAAAAAAAATGGAAAAGATCTGTAAAGATATTAAAAACAAACTCCAGTCATTACCAAGGATACCTACCACATTGTCACTCTAACATCACAGTCTGCAATTTCCTTCTGGGGAAAATAGAAATGACACTGAAGAAAATAAAGATGCACAAGATCATCTGGGCTGTACACCAAGCGCACAGCAAAGATGTTTTTGCTATAAAAGGTAACAAAATGTTGATGTTGAGGTATTGATTCTGATGGTATATAAAAGAAATATCAAAGATATGGAATAAAATTTGAACCTTATTACCATCCTTGAGTTTTCACTCTTACTTTATGCTATCATTTCCATGTTCACCCCATCTCTTTCATGTTTTCTCTTCTCCACTAAGATTGGTACCACCCTAATGCAAACTCTCATCACCTCATGCCTCAACTATTATAGTAGCCTTCTTGTTGTTCTCCCTACCTTAAATCTCTTCCCCATTTCAGTCTATCTAATACTCAGATGCCAAAGTCATTTTCTTTAAGTTTAGGTTTGACCATGTTGCCCAGTAAACTCCAGTGGCTCTCTACTACCTATAGAATTAAATTTAATTTGTTTTTTAAAACCCTTCATGTCCTGTCCCTTCTCTCTTCCCCTTTTAGTTTTCTTACTTTATTCCTTCCTTCTCCTACTCCAAAGACTCTATAATCCAGTGGCATTGATCTACTTCATGTATCTCATGCATGACACTGTATCTTCCATCTTTGTGCTTTTTGGCTGTCCTCCATAGCTGGAATGCCCCTGGCTCCCATGACTAATTTCAAGACTTGCCTCAAATTCCACCTTCTGCAGGAATACTTTCTAATCCTCTCACCCCATTCCTAGTTCCTTTCTTCTGAGATCATCTTCTTTTTATGCCTTATATATCTTGGAAGTATGATTTTTTTTTTTGCATGTTGTCTTCTCTCTTAGAGTATGAGCTTCTTTGTGGCAGGAACTGTGTTTTTGCCTTTCTTTATATACCTGGCACTGAATATAGTGCCTGGCACAACGTAAGTACTTGATAAATATTTGTACACTAGTGGAGTCAATGATTTGGGGAAATAATATGAGTTCTCTTTTTGACTTGCTGGGTTCAAAATGCCTTGGGGATACCCATGAAAATATGTCCATCAGGGACTTCATATTTACCTGGAGAGGCTTATACAAGCTGATGCTGAGTGAGAAGAGCAGAACCAGGAGAAATTTGTACAGAATTACAGACACAACTTTATTTATGTGTGATGACCAACTTTGATAGACTGAACTCTTCTCAGCAATGCAGGGTTATAAGTCAACTCCAAAAGACTCATGATGGAGAGAGATGTCTACATTCAGAAAAAGAACTAGAAAGAACAGAGTTTGAATGTAGATTCAAGAAAACTACTTGCTCTCTGTCTTTTTCTTGTTTGGTTTTGTCTCCTCTTTCCCATTGTTTATTCCATCTGATAATAATCCTTCTTTATAACCTGACTAATGTTTAATGTGAAAGTATTTGCAGATCCTATACTTGATTGTATATCACCATGGGGGGAGGGGAGAAACTGTGAAACTCAAGGAATTGTAGAATTGAATCTTGTAAACTAAAAATAAATTAATAAAGACCAAAAAATTTAAAAACATGAAAATATGTCCATCAGGCTATGGGTAATGTTGGATTAAATTTCAGGAGAGATATACATCTGGAAACATTCCCTTGAGAGCAACATGTATAGAAAGGTGATGATTGAACCCACGGGAACTGAAGAAATAACCAAGAGGAAGAGCTGAGAAGACAGTTTTAGGAAACATGTTCATATACTGGGCATGAGGAACATGATGATCCAGACAAGGAGACTGACACAGAGAAGAGAAGAATCTAGAGAAAACAGTGTCATGGAAACATAGCAAATAAGAATATCTTCCAGAAAGGGCAGTGTCAATACTGCAAAAAGCTACAGTGATCAAGTAGAATGAGGTTTGAGAAAAAAAACTATCTAATTTAGTGAAGATGATTATAACTGTCATAAAAGCTAGAATGATATTTCCATTTGCTTTTTTTGAGGATAGCTTTTAAGATTTCATTTTGTGTTTCCCAGTCAAATATCTTCTTAAAAATCAACAGTTGACCCTATAGGTTTTTATATTCTTTATTCCTTTCAGATATTTGCCTGACTGTACAGATAAGGTTTTTTGTAGGGGAAAAAAACCTATGAACACTGTCCTCTTGTAATATTTTAACTAAGGATAACCTCAATTTGTGAATATAGAATTTTACTAAAGATGAAAAAAGCAGACATGAAATGCAAGGTGCTGATAAATTATTGGTTTCTTTAAAAAAAAAAAAAAAAAAAAGCTCTTTCGTTGTTTGGAATCTTTCCCCACTTTGAAATCTTTAATACTGACCCTCACTTATGTTTAAAAGTTGTATTACCTCATGAACAAATTGCTTCTTTGTGTATTTGGTCAAGTTAACTGTCTCTTCTTGATGTTATCTTTTAAAATGCCATGGACCTAGCTTATTACACTGAACAGGAACTGAAATTGTAGAGTACAAAAGTGGTGGGATCACTGTCATTACCAACAAGATTAAAACATTACATATACACCTACAGATAGTTCTACTTCACATTTATTTGTTTTTCTTCCAGTTTCCTAAAAGTGTTCTTGAGATGACTGGATTCAGCTTAGTTTTATCCTAAGCTTCTTTTTGGTCTATTTCCTCTCAGCTTCTGTACAGTCTAATGAATTGATACTGCATATCAATTTCCATTATTTTCTTCTGTAACATTTTGTATATTAATTTGTACTTTAATTTATTTGCCTTTGACTGCCATGCTTCTCTGATTGGTGAAGAGATCACATTGTCTGGTTCTTTTGCATTATCTAGTCTTTTTGGCCTTCTTGTTATGGCAAGAATTTACTGTTGCTTAAATTTATCTAAGAAATGGTGATAGAACTGATTTTTCAAAGTCAACAATTTGATTAGTAGTTAAGATAACAGTTGTTATAATCTCACACAGTACTGTAATCTCATTTTTATCCTTTCCAGTTGCATTTTAATTTTTACTTTTGCTCTGTGAAAGATATTTTTTAAAACTTATTCTCATTTAAATAAAACATCTATGATCTATTAATCAGTTTCTTTTTTTGTATTTATGATCTCTGCTCACTGTTTTCAGTGTCTTCTAATTCTCTTGTCAAAAATATTTATGATGTATTGCCATTAGATTTTTTAAGCCCTACACTTCTTAATCCTGAATATTCTCCTGCTAATTGCTTGCTCTCCTTTCTCTCCTTATTAAAGTTAGCAAGTATAGTTTGGAGGATTTTGTCAAGGATACATTTTGTATACTTTGCCAAACAGATTTTGGTTAATTTTTTTTTTTTAATGAAGAGGTGGGGAAGTTCCTACAGGTGTGAAATGTTGCATGCACTTTCAGATGTGGTCACTGTAATATTATTTAACTGTTTTACTTTGTTAACTAAGACCTCTCAAAAAGTGGGAATAATATGAAAATATTTATAATGTAAAAACAAAACAAATCAATCACTTAAAAAAAACTACATCACAAAGATTAATGATCAGAGAAAAGTAAAGCTGGAATGTATTTCCCTTTTATTCAAATGAGAAATTGAAATAGTTCATTTCTGAAATTTTAAATGTAAGTGGGAGAAGATTCAATTTTCCAGAATTCATATATATGTGAAATAAAATAAAGTATTACATTAGTAATTATATTTCCTGATCTGATTGAACACAATAAATAAATGAATGAAATGAATTAATTTATTAAAAGCACACTGTGTGCTATTATTTTATTACATAAAAAAATGTAATAAGGGAGGGTGGAGCCAAGATGGCAGCTTAGAAACAGGAAAACTCTGAGCTCCCCCAGTAACCACCTCAAATACCTATAAAATATGACTCTAAACAAACTTTAGAGCTATAGAACCCACAAAGCAACAGAGAGAAGCAAATCTCCCACCTAAGGCAGCCTGGAAGGCCTACAGAAAGTGTCCATTGCAGCATGCTGGGAGCTGAGACCAGCCCCTCATGAGCTGGTGGTTTTAACTTCAGGGTGGCCCCAATCAGCCATGGACAGAGTGGACTTTGGGAGAGTGGATAACCAGCAGCTGTGGCAGTTTCCAGAATTATCAACCCATAAATGCCAAAGATAAAATAAAAAGTCAGTGTGGAACTCTGTTGGAACTGGGGGGGACAGAGGAGCAGGTTTGGCCCCTGCCCCCCAGGGCAAGAAGTGGTGGAAGTACAGCAGCATGACTGCTTCAGAGCTCCTGGCCTGCATAGGGGTACTAAATGACCATTCAGAGGGTAATCGCTCTGGCTTTAACCTGCTTGGATCTGGATTGCTGTCTTGGGTATAGAGGTCCAGGGGTGTGTGACCAGGTGCCAGAGCTTGTGGGAGTTGTAGAGAAGGTACCCAACTAATAGTGCCAGCAGCTGCAAAATCCCCAGAAATTTGGGACAAAGCTCTCCTCTCTGCAAGCAGAGTTCTACTGTGGCAACAACTCAAAAGTCTAGCAATTGAGTGGCAACATGAGCAAGCAAAGAAACCAAATCAGTAAAACTTTAGATTCCTTTTTTGGGGACAGATAAGATCAAAGCATGGAACCAGAGGAAGTCAATGAAGTCAGAACTCCTGCACCAAAAGTTTCCAAGAAAAGTATGAGGTGGTTACATGCCATAGAGGAGCTCAAGAAGGATTTTGAAACTCAAATAAGAGAATTATAGGAAAAATTGGGAAGAGAAAGGAGAATGATGCAAGAAAATCATGAAAACAGAGTCAACAATCTGACTGAAGAAAATAACACATTAAAAAATAATGTAACTCAAATTGCAAAACAGGCCCAAAAAGCCAATGAGGAGAAGAATTCCTTAAAAAGGCAAATTTGCCAGATGGAAAAAAGAATCTCAGAAGCTCACTGAAGAGAATCATTCCTTCAGAATTAGACTGGAGTAAATGGAAGATAATGACTTTATGAGAAATCAAGATACTATTGAACAGATCCAAACAAATGAAAAAAATAGAAGGCAATGTGAAATATCTCATCGTAAAAACCACTGACCTGGAAAATAGATCCAGGAGAGAGAATTTAAAAACTATTGGACTACCTGAAAACCATGATCAAAAAGGGAACCTAGAAATGATCCTTTAAGAAATTCTCCAGCAAAATTACCCTTATATACTAGAACCAGCAGGGAAAATAGAAATTAAAAGAATTTACCAATTACCTCTTGAAAAAGATCCCCAGGGGCGGCCAGGGAGCACAGCGAGTAAGAGCACCGGCTCCAGTGTTGAGAAGACCTGGAGATCGAATCCTGGGCTCAGACACTTAGCACCCACCCAGAAACACCTGGCCGTGTAAGCTTGAGCAAATTACTTAACCCCAATTGCTTAGGGGCGGCCAGGTGGCTCAGCGAGTAAGAGCACCGGCTCCAGTGTCGGGATGACCTGGATCAAATCCGGGCTCGCATACTCAGCACCACACCCAGAAATAGCTGGCCGTGTAACCTTGAGCAAGTTACTTAACCCCTATTGCTTTAAAAAAGAAAAAGAAAAAGATCCCCAAAAGAAAACTCCTAGGAATATTATAGCCAGGTTTCAGAATTCCCAAATCAAGGAGAAAATATTACAAGCAGCCAAGAAGAAACAATTTGAATATTGTGGAAACACAATCAGGATAACACAGGATCTGGCAACTTCTACATTGAAGGATCAAAGGGCTTGGAATATATTCTGGAGGTCAAAGGAGCTGGGATTAAAACCAGGAATCACTTACCCAGCAAAACTGAGTATCATGTTTTAGGGAGTGATTCAATGAAATAGAGGACTTTCAAGCATTCTTTTTTTTATTGTTTTTTTTGGGGGGAGGGGAGGTTACTTTTTTTTTTTTTGGAGGGTGAAGGTCGGGCAGTTGGGGTTAAGTGACTTGCCCAAGGTCACATGGCTAGTTTTTTTATCTGTGTGTTAAATGTCTGAGGCCAGATTTGAACTCAGATCCTCCTGACTCCAGGGCTGGTGCTCTTTTCACTGTGCCACCTAGCTGCCCAACTTTCAAGCATTCTTGATGAAAAACTAGAGCTGAATATAAAATTTGACATTCAGATGCAAGAAGCAAGAGAAGCATGAGAAGGTAAACAGGGAAAAGAAATCATAAGGAACTTATCAAAGTTGAACTATTTACATTCCTTCATGGAAAAACAAAAATTGTAACTTATGAAACTTTTCTCAGTATGAGGATAGTTGAAGGGAATATAAATGTGTATATATGTATACACACATATATACGTCTATATAGGAGAGTGGTGCATATGAATACATATGTGAGTATATATGTATACAGAGACAGAGGGCACAGGATCAATTGAATAGGAAGGGATGATATTTTAAAAACAAAATTAAGAGGTGAGAGGAATATAAGGAGAGGAGACAGGGAGAGACAGAATGGGGTAAACTAACTCATATAGAAGAGGCAAGGGAAAACTGTTACAACGGAGGCAAAAGGGAATGGGTCGATCTTACTCTCATTTAATTTGGCTTAAGGAGGGAATAACATATACACTAAGTTGGGCATCTTACCCTTCAGGAAAGTAGGGGCAAAGGGAAAAGAGGGAGTATGATAGAAGGGAGGGCAGATTGGGGTGGAGGGTCGTTAAAAGCACACACTTTTGAAAAGGGACTGGGTCAAAGTAGAAAATAGAGCAAGTGGGGAGAAGGATAGGATGGAGCGAAATATAGTCAGTCTTTCACAATATATCCGCTATGGAAATGTTTTGCATAGCTACACATGTACAACCTATATTGAACTGCTTATCTTCCCAGTAAGGGTGGGTGACGAGGGAAGAAGGGAAAGAATCTGGAATTCAAAGTTTTAAAATCAAATGTTTAAAAAAATATTTTTTTTTACATGCACTGGGAAATAAGATATACAGTCACTGGGGTATGGAGATCCATCTTGCCTTACTGGAAAGTTGGAGGGGTAATAAGAGAGGATATAGGAGAAAGTAGATTGGGGGAGAGGGTATTCAGTGGGATTGCTGTTTTGGGGTGGGGGGTAGGAGAAAGACGGGGAGAAAATTTGTAACTCAAAATCTTGTGGAAATGAATGTTGTAAACTAAAAATAAACAAATTTTTTTAATTAAAAAAATATATATATACTAAGCAGTTTAGTAAGTCCTGGGGATACAAAATGAAAAATCTATACAGTTTCTGCTCTCAGGGAGCTCACACTAATTGAGAGAGACAACTTGAAGGAAGGTCTATTACATGTTGCAATTGTATGGTATTAGGATGGATGGCAAGGCCCAGAGCTCTTTATGTTAATTAATATTGTTAATTAACACATTAATGTTAATTAATATGGCAGTGACAGAGAACTGTAGGGCAGACAGTTGTAGAAAGGCAATGACAAGGCAGATGAATGGAATGGTCTCTATAGCAGCAGGAAAAAACAGTTGTTGATTTCCATATAATTCAGATCCTGTGAACAGTTGAGCATCCAAAGCAAGAGGGTGAAGTGCCCCTGGAAATTGTGTTCTTCCAGTCTGGCCATCCTGAATATATTCTGGGACCTCCAGAACTGAGAGAGGGGGTGAAAAAGGAAGGCAGAGGCAACTCTTCTAACACCTGTATGTTCAGAATTGCTCTAGGACTGCCTGGGCCTGAACTTGGTCATCTGCTAAGCAGTTTTTATAAGCCCTTTTTAAAGTTACTTGGTAACAATGTAGTATGGTAGAAAGAGCACAGGATTATGGGTCAGGAAATCCAAGTTTTAGTTCCTGCTCTCTCACTAACTCATTATGTGAACTTGTGACATACTGTGTGAACGTTTAACCTCTGCAAGCCTAGGTTTCATCAGCTATAGAATAAAGGAATGGCATAAAAAACATCTAGTAGATAGGATTCTAGATGTGGAATCAGGAAGACCCAAGTTCAAATCCTTCCTCAAACACTCGTTGCACTCATTGCTTAACCTCCCTTAGTTTCAGTTTCCTTATCTGTGAAATGAGGGAGGGCGATAATAATAGCATGTATTTCATGGGATTGTTGTGGCAATCAAATGAAAGAATAAATGTAAAGTAATTTGCAAATCTTAAATCATATGATGATAATGATCCTCATCCAATTCTAACATTCTGTTTTATCACTTTATTGAATGTATTTTCCTTCTAGGGTAAATGATATATTACTCACATTTCTATTTCTAGAGAACATGAGATATTCGTGTAATTACATACTCACTGATACATGACCTTTATGTATTTTATACCAATATAAGACATATGCTCTTTAACCATCTTAATCAAGATATATAGCAGTACGAAAGTAAACTGTCTACAGTAAAGATAAAAAATTATATTCTTGTTTTCATAGATGTACCATAATGTGAAAGAAGGAGACTTATTAACTGTGGACATCATTCAAAGTGTTTTTCAAAGTACATTTCCCGATGCTAATCTTCAGGATATCCTGGGAGTTCATTCTGAATATGACAGAAACAGAAAGGTATTGTAAAAAGATAGGGGAGGGGAGAGTTCCAAAATTAAAATTAAAGCAATTTTTCTTATGAGTCTTTATTCTTGTAATAAAATATTCATAAAGAACACAATATTATATTTTTAAATTAGGAGTTCTGTCTTCCATAAGTGAAGGGAGGAATAGTGAGTGGTCTATAGAAAAGCATGAGATCATTACTATAAGCTGTACTCAGAGGAGAATGGCATTTGATCCTAGAAGAATGGTTCATGGAATTCTTGAAAGGGGTAGAATTATATTTATAGCAGTTGAAGCCTGAAAATCAAATTTTCTCATTGGATGGGATGAAAAGATATACTGAAAGAAGGAGAAGGCAATATTATGATTGGGATGAAATTTAAAATAGAGGACAGCTTGAATATTCTCTAAATGAGAACACTGGCTTTCCATAGTAGTGTGATATGGCAATATTAAGAAGGAAGGGTATATTGAAACTAGAATGGCTTAGAGATGAGAGCAGGTTTCCAAAGGTCAACATTAAGAGACTTTGCATAACTCATGGAATGTGATTTGGAAGAATGTATCCTAGAATCAATTTGTGACTATATTCTTTAATAGGTGGTTGTGTATTTAAGATAATATAATACAGATTGGTTTTGAAGAAAATAGTAGCCCTATTTTCCTCTTATTGCTTGTATGGCTATTGCTTTTTTTCTAGTCAAATTTAATCTGGTTTTTCAGGAAAAAATTGTCTTCTTTTGAGCTACCTAGTGATATAACTTGAGAAGCAGAATCTCTTCATGTTCCTGCCTGACCAATCCTTACCACATCTCAAATGGCCTTTATACATAAGAATACAGCATTTAAGCAAAGGCATGTGAGGTGATGACATTCTCTGGGCTTCCCTAGACTAATACTTAAACAGATTACTCATGGCTTACTGAAACAGCAGTGAAATCCTTTTCAATTTGATGGGACCTTCCAGAGGTTGTTCTCTGATGGCTTTGACCTTGAAGACAATGAATCACATATGGGTCATTACAGTAAGGCTTTACTAGATAATCTTTTTCATTTTTATATTTCTAATTTTTGTATTTCATATGTATCAATGAATCAATCAACAAATATTTAAAGCAGCTAGGTGGCTCAGTGGAAAGAATGCTGGATATTAAGTCAGGAAGATATGAGTTCAAATCTATACTCAGACACTTAACTAACTGTGTAACCATAGACAAATCATTTTTTTCTGTGTGCTTCAGTTTTCCCATCCATATAATAGGAATAATAACAGCACCTGTATCTCAGGGTTGTTGTGAGGACCAAATGAGATAATGTTTGTACAGTGCTTTGAAAATCTTAAAGCACTACAAAAATTCTAGCTATTATTAATAATAACTATATTAATAGTGAGTGCCAGGCACTATGCTAAATGCTATGGGTATAAATCAAAGAATTAAACCCTTCCTTTTAATAAAGAACTTGTATTCTTTTTTTTCTTTTTGCCTTTTTTTGGAGGGCAATTGGGGTTAAGTGACTTACCCAAGGTCACACAGCTAGTGTTTGTGTTAAGTGTCTGAGGCAGGATTTGAACTCAGTCCTCCTGACTCCAGTGCCAGTGCTCTATTCACTGCACCACCTAGCCGCCCCAAGAACTTATATTCTAATGGAAGAGACAAGTATATATAAAAATACATATCACATACAGCATAAATATAAAGTTGATCAATACAAATGTATATAAAGTTGTTAAATACAAGGTAGTTTGAAGTCCACTAGTAGTTAGAAGGATCAGGGTGGATTTCCCATAGCAAATAGTGCCTGAACTGCATGCTGATTAAAGAGAGGGACTCTATAAGGCAGAAGTAAGGAGGGTGTACATTCCAAACATGTGAGAGAACCACTGCAAAGACAGAGAGATAAGAGATGGAATGTCATGTTTGAGGAACAAAGAAAAGGTCAGTTTGGCTGGGGTATAGAGTGTGGGAAGGACATATGGAATGGGTCATCCAGAAAACATTGAGCTCTCTAATTCTTTTCAAGTTGTACAATTCTATTATTTTTCACTATATTTACACATTGATCCCAGGTGTCATTAAAATATTTTGTTCCTTAATTCAACCTTTTCCCAATTCTATGTATGGTCCTTATGTATTGACATTTAGAATTTCTAGAACACTTGCTTCCTGCACTATTTATTTTGACATCTTATAATAACATTATACAGGGTGTCCCAAACATCAGCCATTATAGCATAAAGCTAGACTATGGTGGACACCCTGTATACTTAATTTCTTTATGTATTGTGTGGGGATTATGATTACCCAATTTGCAAGAAAAACCACTGAGGCAGAGCTCTGAACCAATAGCATTTTTAAAGGGTCCTTGGTCCCCTTTAATGAAGGGTCCTCAGATCCCCACAGATATGAGCTGCACCCTTCTTCCAGGGTCTTATTTTTATAAGGCTTGACACAAGATTTGATACTGAACATTCTAGCAGAGCTGCACAAAATAGAGCACCCCTTTTGTTGACAGACCTTGCCTTGAGAGCCAAAAGTGATGCATCAGCCAAAACGTGGCATATTAGCAGTGGAGTCTGTAGCAGCAAGTACCCCAGCATCCCCAGTGGCTGCCAACACATGTTATTAGATCTGTTTTTCTAAAGGAAAGCAACTCAAAATGGGTTAACAACCTTACTTTAATCATTCAAACATATCATTTACCTAGTTCAGGGGAAAAGTCAGCCACTGAACTTCAGACAGGTTACAAGCAGAAGTTACAAGAAGACAGAGAGACAAACAGATCAAGCAGACAGGCCTCCAACTGTCCAACCATTACATACATCCATACCTAATCACAGTTACCACAGAGGGAAGCATCAACATCTGGGTTTTCAAAGCCAGGGGGCTCTCAACAGCTGCCCAGAGTCTTGTCTGGCCAAATCACACAACACTTCTCAAAGTGAGCCCCAAAACACACCTCACATCAGGATTTATATAGCCTTCTTCTGGCTCAGAGAATGTAACAACCCTCTTGACCCACTGCACAATCACAAAGTATCTCCTGAAAAACAAGCCTCCCACCACAGGCTCCAGGTGCACTTAAGCCTATCAAAGGGCCCATGGGCAGGGAAGATCTTACAAATTATAATCTTAGAAAGATGGCAACAACATAAATTTACATTCCCATTACAGGGTCTTGGATTGGTTGAAGCATGGGGCATCTCCATTGACTGGTCATAATATGGTCAGCTGCTCATGTTGGGCAAGAGAGAGTGGTCTGGAGGAAGAAGTTGGGAGACTTTCCATGTAATTGAGTCACCTCTGCCATGCTGGGCTTGGTCATCATAAAAAAGGGAAAACAAGGGTGGAGGGCCTCTGATTAGCTTGCTATGATGAAGCAAGTAAATTTACAATATGCAGTTCACAGCTCTGAGACAGAACTTATAATCACTACACCTATGGAATCATATCAAACTGATTAATACAGAATGGAATAGAGTAGGGGTCCAAATGAATCATTTCTCACAGTTGTCTGATCTTTTAATTGGAAAATTCTTAAGAACAAGGACTATGCCTTACACTGTTTTAATTTCCCTACTTAATCAAATAGGATACTAAACACGTTACAGGAATTCATCAAATGTATGGTAAATTGGAGTGAAGTTACCTGCAGTTCTTAATGCAATAAACTCAACATATTAATTCTTTTTTTTTATTTTTCAAATGCTTTATTAACTTCTGATTTACATCATTCGTTTCTGCCAGATTTTGAGTTACAAATTTTCTCCCCATTTTTCCCCTACCCGCCGCACCAAAATGGCAGTCCCACAGGATATCCCCTCCTCAAATCTGCTCTCTCCCATATTTTCTCCCATACCCCTTTCCACTTTTCCAGTGGATCGCTATGCCCCAGTGCCTGTATATCTTATTTCCCAATTGCATGTAAAATAGTATTAATAATAGTGTGTGTGTGTGTGTATAAACATTTGATTTTAAAACTTTGAATTCCAGATTCATTCCCTTCCTCCCTTGTCACCCACCCTTACTGGGAAGATAAGCAGTTCAGTTTAGGTTGTACATGTGTGGCTAATGCAAAACAATAACATAGTAGATATATTGTAAAAGACTGACTATATTTCCCTCCCTCCCATCCCACCTCCCACTTGTTCTATTCTCTACTTTGATCCCATCCCTTTTAAAAAGTGGGTGCTTCCAACTTCCCTCCCTCCCAGCCTGCCTTCCCTTCCATCATCCCCCCTCTCATCCCCTTCCCCCCGTACTCTCCTGTAGGGTGAGATACCCTATTTAGTGTGTATTTCATTCCTTCCTTAAGCCAAATTCAATGGGAATAAGGTTGACCCATTCCCTTTTGCCTTCCTATTCTTCCCCTCCATTGTAACCATTTTCCCTTGCCTCTTCTGTATGAGTTAGTTTGCCCCAATCTGTCTCTCCCCATCTCCTCTCATTATATTCCTCTCTCACCTCTTAATTTCACCTTTTAAGTATCATCCCTTCCTGTTAAATTGGTCCCGTGCCCTCTATTTATGTATACCTGTAAACATATATACACACATTCACATATGTATTCATATGCCCATATACCCTCATATACTGACATATATATTTCTATTCCCTTCAACTACTGAGAAAAGTTTCATAAGTTACAATTATTGTTTTTCCATGTAGTAGGAATGTTAATATTTCAACTTTGATAAGTTCCTTATGATTTCTTTTCCCTGTTTACCTTCTCATGCTTCTCTTGATTCTCATAACTGAATGTCAAATTTTCTATTCGACTGTGTTTTTTTCAGCAAGAATGCTTCAAAGCCCTCTATTCCACTGAATGACCACATTTTCCCCTGAAACAGGATACTCAGTTTTTCTGGGTAGGTGACTCTTGGTTTTAATCCCAGCTCCTTTGATCTCCGGAATATCACATTCCAAGCCCTTGGATCCCTCAGTGTAGAAGCTGCCAGATCCTGGGTTATCCTGATTGTGTTTCCACAATATTCAAATTGTTTCTTCCTGGCTGCTTGTAATATTCTCTCCTTAATCTGGGAATTCCAGAACCTGGCTATAATATTCCTAGGAGTTTTCTTTTTGGGATCTTTTTCAGTAGGTGATCGGTGGATTCTTTCAACCTCTATTTTGCCCTCTGGTTCTAAAACATCAGGGCAATTTTCTCTGAGAACATCCTGGAAGATGATTTCTAGGTTCTTACTTTGATCATGGCTTTCAGGTAGTCCAATAATTTTTAAATTATCTCTCCTGGATCTATTTTCCAGGTCAGTGGATTTTCCCATGAGATATTTCACATTGCCTTCTATTCCTTCATTTCTTTGTATCTGTTTAACACCATCTTGATTTCTCATAAAGTCATTAGCTTCCATTTGCTCCAATCTAATTCTGAAGCAATGATTCTCCTCATTGAGCTTTTGAGATTCTTTTTCCATCTAACAAATTTGGCTTTTTAAGGCATTCTTCTCCTCATTGCCTTTTTGAGCCTCCTTTGCCATTTGAGTTAATTTTTTAAGGTGTGATTTTCCACAGTCAGGCTGTTGACTCTCATTTCATAATTTTCTTGCATCATTCTCATTTCTCTTCCCAATTTTTCCTCCATTTCTCTTATCTGCTTCTTAAGGTCCTCTATGGCAGTAACCAGCTTGTATTTTCCTTTGAAGCTTTTGGTGCAGGAGTTCTGACTTCACAGTCTTCCTCCTCCTGTTCCATGCTTTGCTCCTTTTTTTCCCCAAAATAGGAGTCTAATGTTGGAATCTTCTGTCTGCTTTGTTTCCTTTGCCTGGTCATGTCGCCCCTCAGTCACTTGACCCTGGGCTTTTTGCCACAGTAGGACTCTTCCACCAGACAGGGGAGCTTTCATCCCAAATGCTGGGGTTTTCTCAGCTGCCAGAAGTATTAGATGGGTGCCCTCTCTGAGGTCTCCACATGCTCTGGCAAGCTGGACACACACCCTAAGACCTCCACCCTAGACTGCAATCCAGATCCAAGCAGGTTAAATCAAGAGCGATTTCCCCTCAGACTGGTTCCTTGGTCCCCCTACACTCTGTAGGCCAGGAGCTGAAGCTTCCACGTGGTGCTGGTTGGATGTGCCAGCGGCTCAGGGGCTTCTCGAAAGCCACGCACTCCCACTTACTGGGTCCCAAAATCCAGACAGCACTGACCTCTTACTTTGTCCTTCGCATCTATGTGTTGATAAATCTGGAAACGGCCACAGCTACTGCTGATCTGGAGTCCCTCTGGCCGGCGGCTGGTCAGGCCCGCCCTGGGGCTAAAGCCTCTTGGTGGAGCTGGGCTCAGCTCCCAGAGTGCTGCGCTGGCCGATTCCTGCCAACCTGCTGGGCTGTCCTCAGTGGGAGGTTAGCTTCTCTGTGTCATTTTGTGTTTTCTGCAGCTCCAACGTTTGTTTAGAGTCCCCTTTTTACGTGGATTGGGGGAGGTGGAAGCAGGAGCAGGGGGGAGGTCCTGCTTCTACTCCGCCATCTTGATTCTACCCCCAACATATTATTTCTTAAAATATTTTTCTTATACAATAAGAAAATAATTACCATGTAGCAAAAAGTTAATGTGTAGACTTGTCAAGTCTTTCAGAACTTTTCTCTTGGGTAGACACTGAAGATAAATAGTGAACTGGGCCAATAGTTGAATTGGAGGAGAAGAGTAAATTCATTGAAGAAATCATTGAAGAAACACATTGAAGAAATCACTGTGCTTTTAAAGACCCTGTGCTTTTCCCTAACAGAGGCCTGTCCTTTCAGTAGTCTTCTCCTGATGTCCTCTCTAAGATAAATGAAACACTACAACCCCCAAAAAGTGAAAGTTGTCAGTCTCCTAAAAGATAACAGAGTGGCTCATTTTTTACAGCCAGCATGTTCCATTGGTATCCATATAATCGATGGGTCAGCAAATATTTATTAAGCACCTGCTGTGTGCTAGGCACTGGGGATACTAAGACAAAAGTGAAACAGTCCGTGATCTCAAGGAGCTTCCTCTCTACTCGGGAAACCTGTACACACGTAACTATACACAGCATAGATATGTGACCATTTGGAGGGGTTTTGGAGAAATGAGTCCCTTGCAGCTGAGCAGATCAGAAAAGGTCTCATAGTATGTCTTTCAAACATAATGCCAAGAAATCTAGAAAAAGGCCCGTTGGGTTAACCTCCATGGAAAATTTTTAAGAAAATATGGGCAAGAATTATATAGTATGACAAGGCCTAGATAATTTGCAATCTACATCACGGGGGAACACACACCAGTGAGATAAAAAATCCATAGAATTATTTAAAAATTCATCATGGTGTGGTGACCCTGAGTTCTTAGAAACTGAAAGTTAATCATAATCTCTAGCAGATCTTGCTATGCTTGAAAAGTTTGGTGACATTCTTTGTGTCTGTAATCCCATAGTCAAAAAGTTAAGTGGAGAGGCTTCTTACCAGAAGCCTGGCCACTAATTGATGGATTTTTTTTTTTGATCACAGTAACTCCTGAAACCATCTACTAAGACATACTAAGGCTCTGATCTGCATGGGTGGAAACTTCAGATGAAATCACAGATCTTTTGAAATATTAAAGTAATTTATGATTTTCAAGTTAAAAGATAAATTTCATTATTACTTTTATTGTTTGCAAGTAAAAATGAAATTTACAAATCACAAATTTACAAAATTACAAATAATGAAATTGTAAATTGTAGGGCATAATAGAAATTTATCTCAATTCAGTTATTTTCCTTTAGAGAATTTTTAGATTTACAATTATGGTATAGATGCATCATATTTCTAGCAATGTTACTTAATAGAAAGTTAATGTCTTTCTTTCTACAATATAATATAAAAGATATTTTTGCAATAGATTATAATGGTTTGTTGGAATTAATTTAAAGTTTTTAGTTCCTCCTTTCTAGGTTAGAATGTTCTTGTGATTCCAAAATTAAATCTAAAAAAGAATGTAAGTCCAGTAACTAAAGCAGATTTGCTGAAAATCCTAATGTATGTAATGGGAGCATTTAAAACCTTGCTATTTTTAATTTATTTGGGTAGTTACATCCAAAATAAATGTTAAGTTGTCTTTCCAACATTCTGATAATTGTACATCCACAGCTGTGTAGTTTAAAACAGGGGTTGGCTACTATTGGTACACATGCTAGAGATTAGAAAATAAAAGCCCATTTTTTTCCCCCCATGGGACTGCCTCTGATAGAACTCTCAAAATCACATTTACAGTCATCAGAAAGAACTCTGAGATTTTATTTGTGCCTGACATAGCAAGAATCTTGAGTCATAAGTTATTGTATTGTTGAAACTGACACAGGTCCAGAAAAGAGGTCAAAGCTTGTTCAACATTGTGCAATGGTACCTCAATACTTTCCCATTCATCTCGACTTTTATACACATTGCCTCATGCCTGATTTTCAAAAATACTGCCAACCAAACTCCTAACAGGATTATTCTGTGTTTTACTTTCTCAATTTTTTCGTAAATAGTTCCTAATTTCTAGTGCAAATGAACATTGCAGATATTTTTCGCTTGTCCTTTTATTTACCCACCATGACTAATGCTTTGATAGCATTGAGATTTAGTATATAAGTAAACATACTCTTAAGCTATAGGTCATATTTTTGCTTTTATTAGATTTTTTTAGCTTAATTTTTTAAAAAGCTTCACTTTCACATGCTGGGGCTAATTAATAAAGTTTTTTCACCATCTTGCTAATCTTCTGTTTGCAGAGGTCAGAACACAGAGCTTCCTTGTGTCTGCTAATGAATTGAATGACTGACATTCAAGGCCCTCCACAATTTGATATCAGAGTTCTGTATCCTTATCTCACTTTATTTCTCTCCATGTATATTGCACTTCAAATAGATTACACTATTCTTTATCCCTTAAATATTCCCTGTTCTCTTCAGATTCCTTTTCTTTACTGACGTAGTTCTTTATGCCTAAATGTCTGCCAATTTTGCTTGCTGAATTCCTAATCACCTTTTAATAGCCAAATGCCGCTTTTTCCATAAAGCCTTGCATCCTGCTGATCAGGAAAGCTTCTTCGCTCCAGTTCCTCACAAAGGACAATGTTTTGTATTTCTTTAATGCACTTATCATGTATAATTATGTACAGTAATTATCTGTTTACGTTATTTCCCAGGTAGACCAAATGTCTTAAAGGCAAATGACTATCTAATCCAAAGTTATTTTCTTCCCCGGTGCCTAGCATAGTGCTCTAAGTCAAGTAAAGCATTTATCAACAGTGCTAGACACTGTGCTAACTGATTTTTTTAAAAAGGCAAGAAAATCCCTGTTCTCAAGGACCTCGTAGTTTAATAGAGTAGATAGCACGTAATCATCTCTGTACACAAATAGGATATGTGTATGTGTGTCTATGTATATGTATACATATGTGTGTATTAGAGATAATCTCAGAGAGAAGGCCCTAGCATTAAGGAGGATCAGGAAAAGTTTCTTGCAGAAGATGAGACTTTAACTAAGACTTTTAAGAAACCATGGGGCAGAGATGTGGAGGGAGAGATTTCCAGGCATAAGGGCAACTAGTGAAAATATATAATTGAAAGATGGGAAACCTTGTGAGAGGAACATTGAGAAAGCCTGAATCACAAAGTTATGTGAAGGAAGAAGGTATAAGAAGGCTGGAAAAGTAGAAGGGAAGCAGATTATAAAGAACTTCGAATTCTAAACAGTTGGTTATATTTTATCTTAGAGGTGATAAGAAGCCCCTGAACTTTATTGAATGGGGAGTGTGTCTTGTGGTTGTAACAGCAAGCACTGTAGCATACCCAGGATGGCTAGCACAGGTTCTTTGACCTGCTTTTCTAAAGGAAAGCAAATCAAAAGGGGTTAACAATCTTACTTTAATCAAACATATATACCATTCACTTAGTTCAGGCAGAAAAGTCAGCATCCTGAACTCCAGAAAATACAAATAGAAATTTCGAGCAGACAAAAAATACAGAGAAAATAATACAATTCAACAGACCAATGTCTAGACAGGGTTTCTAGCTGTCTAACCATTACATACATACATAATTAGTTACCAGAAAGAAAAGCACCAGCATCTGGGTTTTCAAAGTCAGGAGGCTCAACAGCTACCAGAGCCTCATCTGGCCAAATCACACAACTTTTCCCATAAGTGAACCCCAAAGCAAAACCTCACCGAGAGACAGAGAGAGAGAGAGTGTATGTGTGTATACACACCCTTCTTCAGGGTCAGAGGACATCACAACCTTTGTGACCCACTGCCTAATTACAAAGTAATAAAAGGTTTCTATCTTCCTGGAAAAACAAACTTCCCCCAAGCAAACTTCTTTTATTGGGCTCCAAGTGAGGCCCATTAAGGGACAAGGAAGATCTTCAAATTCCCTAGGCCTATTAAGGGGCAGGGGAGATCTTCAACTTCCCTTACCATTCCAGTAGTCAGATCTGTGCTATAGAAAGATCAATTTGACAGCTGAGTAGAGCATAGTCTAGAATGAAAAGAGACTTAAGGCAGGCAGACCGACCAGAAGAATATTGCAACAGTTTGGAAATGAAGTGATGAGGACCTACGCCAGGCTTATGACAGTGTCAGAAGAGAGGAGAACAAATTGCTCATAATAAGAGATATTGCAAAGGTAAACGCTAAAGGATTTGGCAACAGAATGGTAATTGGTTTGGAGGTGAATATGAGTGAGGCATATAAAGTGGCACCTAGATTGTTAATCTGGGTGACTGGAAGGATGAAGGTACTCTCTACAGTAATAGAGAAGTTAGGAGGAGGGCAAAGTTTGAGGAGGGTAGAAGTAGAAAGAGATGTTGAATTTACTAAGTCTATTGGATATCTAATTTTAGATATCTAAAAGGCACTTGGAATTGTGAGACAGGAGAGTTTAGAGAGGTTAGGGCGTAGCAGTCAGACAGAAGTGGGGAGCCACAGGAATCCAGAAAGAATGCAGTGGAATGTCTGGCTCAGGCAAAGACCTTACCCTTCCAGGGCTGGCAGGGAAAGTAGTGTAGAGCTGTATATACAGTAGGTGCTATGTATATATTTGTTGAAAGTATAAACTATATGTCCTCTTTTCAATTCAACAAACATTTATGAAATATCAGATACAAAGATGAAAAAAAGAAAGTCCTTGTCCTCAAGGAATTTACAGTTTAATGAGGTGTATAAAACATATACACAAATAAGTTTGATGAAATTAAGTAAAAATGACAGACCAGATGTGTCTTTTCTTTTCAGAAGCCATAACTTCTCTAATCATTTACATTTAGGTCTTACTCTCTAGCCTCTGCTTTTAAGTTTGGGTTCTTTTTCCTTTTTTGCTTTTTGGAGGGGAGGTGAGGCAAGGCAATTGGGGTTAAATGACTTGCCCAAGGTCACATGGCTAGTAATTGTTAGGTGTCTGAGTCTGGATTTGACCTCATATCTTCCTGACTCCAAGGCCGGCACTCTATTCATTGCACCACCCAGCCACCCCCAGTTCTTTTTTTTTTTATTTTATGGACTTTTTTTAAACATCACTTATCATTTCCCAAAGTGTCCCCCCCTGCATATACACATTCCCAAAAATGTTCTCCCTTATTTAAAAAGAGATCTTTAAGCAAAAAAAAAAAAATTGGTTCTATAAAATGTGTCATGTTCTATTACCTCCATACTGAGAAACAGGAAAGGTATCTTACCTTCAATTGTGTGAAGTTATATTGGTTCCTCTACTTCTTAGAGTGTTTTAGTTTAACCAGTCAAAAATGGTTATTGTTTGTTGTGTAGAATGTAAATTTCTTGAGGGAAAGAACTCTTTCACTGTATTCAGTATAGTGAATGGCACAGAGTAGGCAGTAAGCATCCAGATACAAAAGTGAAAGAGTCCTTGTCCTCAAGGCGCTTATCTTTTACCCAGGAGGACAAACAATTGGGAGAATAAGAAAGGTCCATCAAGTGAAGTGGCACTTCAGCTGTGCTGAGGAGGGGAATGGGGGAAGGTTACAAAAGGTGGAGACAAAGAGGGATGAAATAGAGTGCTATGTATGGAGAATGGCAGGAAGAGCAATTAGATTGTATGAGGGAAAGGAAGATGTAATCTACCCAGGAAGATAGACAGGAACCAGATTTTATAGTGTGTTTTAATGCCACACAAAGGAGTTTGTATTTTATCTTAAGGGTGACTGGGAGCCCTGAAACTTCTTAAGTAGGAGAGATACATGCTCAATCCAGTGACACTGGCTTTCTGGCTGTTCTCCATCTCTATGCTCTGAGCATTTTCTTTGTCCCTCATGCCTGGAATACTCTCCCTCCTCCTCCTCCTCCTCCTCAAATCAGTGACTCTTAACCTCCTTGGCTTTCTTTAAGTCTCAACTAAAATCCCACCTTCCAGAAGAAGCCTTCCCTAATACCTCTTAATTCCAGTGCTTTCCTTTTTTAAAATTTACTCTTTATCATGTATATAGCTCACTTTGTATTATATATTTGGTTGCATGTTGTCTGCCCCATTAAATTGTGAGCTACTTGATGACAGAAACTGTCCTTGCCTTTTTTATATGTCCCTAGTGCTTAGCATAGTGCCTGACACCTAGTCAGCACTTAATAAATTTTTATTGAATTGATTAGAATTGAATTTGAAATTAATCACATTCTAAGTTGCCTCTGAGTAAATGATTCATTAAAAAGAATAATTCTGCTAGTAAATGATTCATTAAAAAGAATAATTCTGCTAATCTCCAAATAATAGAAAATTTTAAAGAATGTCATTAGCTTTAATAAGTTAATATTTGTAAAACAATTCAAGTTCCTTTAAGATAGATGCTAGCATATAAAGTAACATCTTAGGATTTCAGGAATATGGCTGGTGGTTGTCCCTCATGCATGAAGAGGATCATAATTATATCACTATGTTGGAGTCAAGGTACAAAGTGTCCCACTGTGACTGATCAGACCAATATGAGCTCATAAGGCTCTCCCACTAGTCAGGTGTAAAGAATCTAGATGAACATTTGGAGTGGAGATGGCACTAAGTTTGCCCATCTCACATTTCTTTTGAGCTACTGCAGTTCTGCTTTGCTTATAGAGCATAGCGCTATAGAGCATGTGGGCATGCCATGCTGAGTGGTCCTGTGCCAGTGTCTCCCATATCTCACAATCCATTTTAAAGTTCTTCAGAAAGACCTTGAGAGTGTCCTTGTATTTCTTCTTCTGACCTCCATGTGAGCACTTGGCTCATAGTTTTCTGTAAAATAATCATTTACATAATCGTACATTTTACATTCAAACAATGTGGCCAACCAATTGGTGTTGTGCTTTCTGCAGTAGAGTTTTAATGCTTGTCAGTTCAGCTCAAGAAAGTGCCTCAGAGTCCAGTACCTTATCTTGCCAGATGATCCTCACAATCTTCCCAAGAAAGTTCAAATGGGAAATGACTCAATTTCCTGGCATGGTACTGGTAGACTGTCCAGGTTTCACAGGTATACAACAATAAGGTCAACACAATAGCTCTGTAGACTTTCATTTTGCTAGGCAGAACAATACCTCTTCTCTCTTCCACTTTCCTCAATAGCCTCCCATACACTTAGTTAGCTTTGGCAGTGCATGCATCATCTTTGTGTACATCCCTGGAAAGTATACTGCCAAGGTAAATGAACTTATCAACAGTATTCATCTGTGAACAAAAAGTTGTACACCAACCCACCCTCCACTTTCATCTTGTCTTATAGCCTTTTCAAGTTAAGTAATGTATCACCAGTATGGTAGCTGATCTTGATACCATTTATGTCCTCGGTGAGGGCATCTAACAACATTGCTAAAAACATCATGCTAAGAAGCATGAAAGCTAGCACACAGCCCTGCTTTACTCGACTGGTGACTAGGAAAGCACGTGGTATATAATACTGATGAACTTCTCTGGTCAATTAAATTTTGTCATAATCTTCCACAAGCCCTCACAACTGACAATAGCATAGACCTTGGTCAGATCGATGAACATTGCACGCAGACCTCTATTGCACACAGACCTGGCATTTCTCCTTGAATTGTTGGGCAGTAAACACCATATCGACTATTCCTTGACTCTTTCTGAAGCCATACAGGCTCTCAGGTGGATGGCCATCTTTCAGGTGAAGAATCAGCCTACTAAGGAAGATTCTGGTAAGAATCTTGCTGGAAATGACTATGAAAAAGACAGCCTCCCATAATTATCTCCACATAATTAGAGTTTTAAAGAATGTCATTAGCTTTAATGAACTAATATTTGTAAAGCAATTTAAGTCCTTTAAGATAGATGCTAGCATATAAAATAACATCATAAGATTTCAGCAGTATAGCTAGGAATAAGTGAAAAATGCCTTGCAGTGGCAAATATTGTTCATGAAATCAATTTACCCTAATTCATAGGAAAATTGGAACTACACTCACTCAACAATTATGCAAGAAATAGAATAGATTAAAGACAACAGGACTAATAACAGGAAGACATGACAATTGGCAGTATAGAGTTGAAATCATAACATTAAGAAAACAGACTAAAAAACTATCAAAGTGTAACTGTTTGAGACCACTTAGTATAAGACAAATCCTAAGTCATCTAAATGAAATTAAATATTTGTAAAATCTTGGAACCAAGGCGGCTAGGTGGTGCAGTGAGTAAAGCACTGGCCCTGGAGTCAGAAGGACCCAAGTTCGGTTCCGGCCTGAGACACCTAACACCCCCACAAAAATACTAGCCATGTAACCTTGGGCAAGTTACTTAACCCCAATTGCCCAAAAATCTTGGAACCAAAAATGGTTAATTTTTTTAGAAAATAATTTTAGCATTTTGACTTAAGAAAAATGAAGTGAATAAAAATTACACACTAAGCTAAACTATCAGGAGACACATCTAGGACAGGTAATGCAGGTGGACAATAAAGAGCATTTTAAAGAGAACTCCCATACTGATGAAGTCAAAAATATTTTGGAGTGTTGCTATATGGTCTATCTGGAAAATTCATATTTCAAGAATTCTTTTTTATGTGACTGTTATATTTTGAAGCATCATTATGTAATGTTTTTAAATGTGTGTAAATGTTTTTTAAATGTTTGTAAAATTATTTAGATTATCTTTTTTAAAAAAAACTGGAAAAATCAGGCCAAAATGATCAGATTTTAAATAATCTTTATAACTTCTAAAAATGTTCCAAACTGTATTAAGTTCTTAGTATTTTCTATTTCTTATTAGTAGCTATTTCTTTATAGTTAACCATAATCTATTTAATTTTCTTATAATCTTGAATAGGCTGGAGCGACCTTTTATAAAAAGACTGGACTGGGTCCTTTGCCTCAAGCATTATTTAATGGTGAACCCTTTACCAGGGAAGAAATGAATTCCAAAGAATTAGATAAAATCATTCTTCAAAGGATCATGAATACAGCTGGATTCTTGCAAAGGGCAGTTTTTATGGTATGTTTAGAATTTCTGAAGAAACATAAGATGAAAGCAAATTATTATATTAATAATATTTAATAACAAAGTATTTCATACATATTTAAAACTAATGTTTATCTTTAATGATTCAATATTGATTTAAAAGTCAATATATTTTATTAATTTAACTTTAAGATTTTGTGGGCTACATAGTCATATTTAAGATTGATTTAATGAAGGAAAAAATCATATTTCTATTGAAAATTCTAAGATCACATCTGTGATGCACATTCATTAATTTTTTATGTGCAGTTTTAAAATGCTTATGCTAAACATTATCATATAAATTGTATTTATATGCACTATAGTTTTCAATTCTAGAAGATTTCTTATGTGTATACTTAAAGTTATTTAAATAAGAAAAAATTTATTACAGGGCTTGTTAAATGATGAGATGGACGTGACAAATTTTCTCATGGATCGGGATAATATAGTACCTCGTATGAATCCTATAGTTTTGGGAAACAAAAGACAATACCTTAATTTAATATCTACATCAGGTAAAACCATTGTTAATGTTTTTGCTATTAACACTTCTCACCTACGCTAATATTGCATATGATTTTTACTAATTTTAATATAATATAAAATTTTTCAGTGACTGTTGATATTGAAGATTTCTCTACTTTCTCCTTCTTGGATTCACAAGACAAGAGTGCCATAATTGCAGAGAACATGTATTATTTATCCAGAAAAGGTAATATGTTTGTGTCCAAAGTTATAATAACATAGCAAAAAAATTGTAACTTTTCTAAAAGGGATTTGTGTAGCACATTTTTATCCTGGGTATTTTGACTTGAAAGTCTTGGCTTTATTGAAAGTTTTAAGTATTAACTCAGGACAAAAAAAAGCTCTGGGGCTTTTCTGTAAAGCAAGAACAATAACCTCTTTCTTCCTACCATAGCTTAGTAATGAGTGCTAATGGAGCTTTTTATCAATAAGTGGCATCTTTTTCCACTTAAAATTTTTCTTTTAAGACTAATCTTATCCATAGAATTTGAGAGTAAGGATAGCCAGTGGACAACCTAGGTGCTTAACTGGCATTCTTGTGCAATCAAGAGAATTAAAGGAAGACACCCTGCTCACCCCTGGATATTAGGTTCCCTTTACTCGAACTCAACAAATTTCTGAGAGGACAGAAAAGAGTCACACAGAATAGACAGACAGTGATAGATTTTTGTATGCTTCATTGGATAATACACATCAATGAGATCACAAATCTCATTCTAAAATATTATCAAACCTAGATCAAGGAAGGTAGTTTTATCACTGTATTCTGCACTAGTCAAATCATATTTGGAGTTTTGTGTTTAGGTTTGCTTGCTACATTTTAAAAGGAATCTTGACCAAGTAGAGTCTATCTAGAGAAGGACAAACAAGATAGTTAAAATTCTGGAAACCATAATACTTGAACATTTGAAAAAAAATGGTAAAACCTTGAGTAGAGAAGACTAAAGCTGAGAACATGATAACTATCTTCAAATATCTTAAGGACTTGTCATGTGAAAGAAGAATTTAACTTCTTTATTATTTCACAACACAGAACTAGATCCTTTAGGTGGAAATTACAGGAAGAGAGATCTCTCTATATAGAAGAGATGCTTTTGTCATTTCTTTCCTTATTTGCACTATACCAAAGTCTTTTAGCCCTACCAGTGCCCATAGTTGCATGATCTTATCCTAACTCCCAAGATATATTCATATGGGCCTGAAACCCATATAAAATTTCTATATATATCTGTCTTCCACTCTTAAGTGGTACCTTTGTGTATGTAGCAAAGATTTTAGGTAAGGAAGGGAAAGAGATGTCTCTCCTTTTTTTTCTCTTCCATCTGTGTTGGTTAAATCTCACCTACATATTTTATAGCTGTGATTAGTGTGGGACATGAAGGGAAATACTCAGGTTATTATTCATAATTTGTATAGGGAGAGTATATGATGTTGAGTGAATGGTAGCGTTGAGTACATATGTAGAGTAATAGGTAGTGTAACACAAAGGATCACTATACTATATATGTATGTATGTATGTATGTATGTATAGCATATAGTGTTTCCATTCTGTTTAGCTATAAATGTGTAATAATCTCCTTTAGATAAATGAATCTTAACTTGAAGAGTGAAGAAGAGTTTCTTCTGGAAATGAAATGCAGATTGTTTCCTTGGTATAAAATAATGTAGTTGGGGAGTTCATTAAATTGGAGGACATCATGTCTAACAACTCTATTAATCTGGCTCTTATTAAGGGCCCCATTTTCACAGGAAGCCATGGAATATTTCAGTGAATAAGTACACGACTGCCAAGAGAGTATTTTAATGATGTGAGGATCTTGGTGATAAAGGTCCTTGTTAATAATGGGCCACAACTTTGGGTGTAAGGAAAGGGTTGAAACAGGCTTTTGGAATCCTTGTAATTATGTTAAGAATACTGCCATGGGTATTTCCTTCCATGTCCCACATGGAAAAGATTAAAATAATACTGTTTATGCTGTGGTGATTACTCATAGATTCCACAATAGAACTTATAAAACAATTGTGCAGTTGAAAAAATTATTTTTCTTCCCTATTCAACTTTAAAAGTCGTGTTCATTTCTTTGGTACTAACTTCCACTTGCTGTGTTCCTTTCAGAAAGATGCCATGCCAGTTTTGTTGAGCCAAAAATTTTGTTGTGCCATTACATCCTAGCTTCAAGGCAGGATAAATCTATTGCAAAACATATTCAATGACAAAATATTATTTAAAAGCTAACTAAATATTGTTGCACAATACCACTATATATGACATTGAGAAGCTTTGGTTGTTGTACTGTCATACAAGCATACAGGAAATACCTGGGCTTTGGCTAAGAATGCTGGTGGAAGGCAATTTAGTTTTACAGCCCCTAGAAACATGTCATAAGCCCAATATGAAAATTTTCTTCATTGTTAAAAGCATATCACTGATATTTCCTTAGAAACTGAGTCTTTTTGGTATCTATTTATTTCATCATAAATCTTGTGAAATGAATAATTGTTATAAAAATTATAAAGCATACATAAAAATTTTTAAAGCAAAATCACTTGTTTTAGACCTGAGTTTTAAAATTTTTTGTAAATATAGAACCATTTTTTCCAATTATATTTTCTGGAAAATATCATCTACTTTAAACTTTACTCTAAAAGCATTTTTATTAAGTTATTTGTAACTTTCAGATAAAGATGTAATTTCTGCAGTCACCATTTGGGTTATTGCTGATTTTGACAAGCCATCTGGGAGAAAACTACTATTAAATGCTTTGAAGCACATGGTGAGTTTCTAGATATTCACAGTATGAAACTTTTAGTGTGTTTCAACTAACACAAAACATGTATGCTTTGTTCTGCTCTATCTTTTAACATTTTAGGATTTAAATTTAATTGGTTAGAGCATAGTTCTAAAAAGACTCAAGTAATGAAAGCAGCATGGCTTCATCCAAAACAGATCATGTAAGACTAAATTCATTTCTTTTTTTAAGATGGGAACCACAATGGTAGGTTGAGAGAATGCTACAAACATAATATACCTAGATTTCAGAAAAAAATTAGTTAAAAAAATAATTCATGTTGAACTTGTGAAAAGAGGGAGTGATAAAGGCTAGATTAAGGTGGATTTAGGTAGTATACTTAGGTGGATTTGGAACTGGTAGACTGAACTCAAAGCATCATTATCGACTAGAAGAGATGTTTTGGTTTATTTGAGGTATCTGAGGTATATTCAGGGTTGGGTTTTGGGAGGGGGGGGAATTGGTTTTTACCAATGGCATGCTTGTCAAACTTGTAGATGTTATAAAGCTAGGAGGAATAAATGATGCATCAGATTGCAGACAGAGACAGGAGCCAAAAAGATTGTGACAGGCTAGAAGGATAGGCCAAATCTAGTAAGATTAAATTGAAAAGGGGTGAAGGCAAAGTTCTACACTTGGATTTTTTCTTAAAAAAAAAAAAGCTTTACATGTATGGGATTTGAAGAAATACACAGAATACTATTATCAGTTCAAAGTGCTGAATTTTAGAAAGGACATTCACAAGCTGGAGCCCATCCAGAAGAGGGTGATTAGAACTGTGAAAGGAATATAACTGTGGATATATGACAAGCAATTGAAGAAACTGGAAAGTTTAGCCTAGAAAATAATGAAGGTATAATATGATAGATATTGAAAACCTATAACATATGACTAATACAGTAATGTATTTTGCATAACTGTACATGTATAACATATATATCAAATTGTTAGGCTTCTCAAGAATAAAGGAGGGGAGAAAAGGAGGCAGAGAATTTGGAACTTAAATTTTTAAAAAATGAATTTTTAAAATGGTTTTTGCATATAATTGGGAAATGAAATATTAAATTGAAAAAATAAATGCTTGTTGACTGAAAAAAAAATCTCTCCTCTATTATAGACCTACAATGTAAAAAATTAAATTTATCCTTGAATTTTTGCTTATGCTAACTAACAAGAATTAATATGTTATTTTTGAAATATTAATAAATATAATCCTGGTATTTAGATATTATATTTAGTGTCAGACCAATTCAGAGAACATGTAGACAATTCTTAATGGTCTGCAGGCCTATGCTTTAAAAAAAAAAAAAGTAAAGGTCAGGTAAACATAGAATCTACTACAAAAATTAAATTTCTGTTCAGACTTCAGTAGAAACTCATGATAATTTGCCATCTGAGAAACTAAAGGCTCTCCCTCATAATAGCCAACAGAAGTATGAATGTTCTTTATTCATATTTTTCTGGATGTTTGTACGCTTTTAGTTTTATGCAAAAAGTTTTACAGTACCCCAGAACCTAATAAAGTACACTTAAACTGCACAACACCACAGTTGAAAAGTATGATAGAATATTGAAAATAATTATGGACTTCAGAAATATGAATAGTAGTAGAATCATAATTATATAAAAAGCTTTAATAAATTCAAAAGGAACACAGCCATATTCTAGTATTTGGAATTGATTGACCCTAGGAAATAGGGAAATTCCTCTTTTCAAAACTTAAAGTAGACTGAAAGTAGCTATATAAATGGGATTAGTTTTATATCTCATATCATTTATTTTAATAAATTCCAAGTGCATCAATCTTATAAATAATTTAGAGACCTGAAAAATGAAATGTTATAGTTATCAAAATTAGGAAAAGAAAGTTCTCATCAATTCAACAAATAGGATAATTTATAGTAGGCATAATAGATGAATTTGAATGTGTAAAAAACTAAGGTTTTGCATCTAGAATTTTAAAAACACATAGGTTGTGGAAGAAGCTTTCCTGTAAATTTCTTACAGACATCTGTCATCCAAAATCTCTAGATTTAAAAAAGTAAGATCATAGATATAAAACTTATAGTCCATAGAGTTTCACTAATCCAACTCACTCATTTTATAGATGAATGAACTGAGGACCAGAAAGTTTAGGTGATTTTTTCAAGTTCATAAATGTAGTAAATAGAAGAGCTAGTATTTGAACTAAGATCCTGTAACTTTAGTTCAGCACTCACTACTTTCCATTCCTGTATGAATGAGAAGTCAAAGGTATTATCAATAACCACCTAAAAATATCATTCAGTCTTTAATATTTGGATAAATGCAAATTAAAACAAACCAGAGACACAGTTTTTTATCCAGCACATTTGACAGGTAGGTAATGGTGATAAAATTAGAAACTGATAATAAGTGTGCTATTTACTATACAGTGGATGGATGTGATTGAAGTCTTTTTGAAAAGAGATGCAGCAATACTTTGTATTTTCTTTGTTTCATGTGTTGCCATAGTCCAAGAATTCATCATCAAGGTGTCTGAGGTAGGAAAAGTGTCAAAGATACCAATTGTAAAAAAAATAAAAACCTCTCAGATATTGGGATTCAACAAGGTGTCAGTGAGGATGTGTCCATTCCAGGTATGGGGAGACAACAGCCTATGCAAATCATAAGGAACACTGTAATATACAGGAAACAACTAACCAGCAAGTTTGCCTAAAATAAAGAGACCAACTGGAATAGAAAATGGGAAGGGAAGAGGGAATCAGTTGTGGAAGGATTAAAATGCCAGGCTTAGGATCTTGTCTTTTATCCTAGAGGAAATAGGGAAGCAATGAAGATTTTTGAGCATGGAAAGGGACTGGAAGTGGACAATGAATTGGTTACAAAAGCCAGTAGAAAAAGGAGAAAAGGATAGCTTATCTTTGAAAATCTGTATTCTTGCATTATCTTTAAGATCTATATGTGTATCTGTATCAGTATCTATGTGGAGGATGGATTGGAGACAGAAAAGACTGGAAGTAATGAGACCAATTTTGTGGCTATTGCAATAGTTGATGTGAAAGGTAATATTCAAAACAGAGAAGCTGTGTGGGCAGAGAGAGAGGGAACCAGAGGCAAGAGATATTTTAGAGGTAGTTTATCAACAGTAATTAGCTTATTAATTATGAAGAAGAAGGAATCAGTGACTTCAAGATTGTGAACCAGGGTGACTTAAGAGGATGATGATTAGAATATTCTCGCATCATAAGAAATGACAATTATGATGAATACATAGAAATATAGGAATATATCTATGAAGCTGTGTAGAATGAAGAAGTCAGAACCACTATATGCATCCTTCTCCCAAACATGGAATATCAGTAATGAAAATAATGAAAAAATATACAGGATAAAAACAGAGAAGACGCAGAAATAAACAAAATGCCTTTGTGAATTATTTGGTTCAAGTTACTAGGTACTTTTAAAACTAATTATAAATAATGAAATATATGGATTTACATATGATCATTTTTTTTCATTTTGCTTTTATATTTGAATGTTTTTGTTGAAAATTGCAAAATTATGGGGTGGCCAGGTAGCACAACGAGTAAGAGCACTGGCTCCAGTGTCGGGATGACCTGGAGATCAAATCCTGGGCTCAGACACTCAGCACCCACCCAGAAACACCTGGCCATGTAACCTTGAGCAAGTTACTTAACCCCAGTTGCTTAAAAAAAATTGCAAAATTAAAATTTGTTTAATACCTAAGGAAATTATGTTCCCTGTGATAAATAGCAATAAAAGTCTTCTTCTGTGTTCCCAATAGTTAAAATGCTTCCTTTTCTCCTCCAAAATTTCCTTTGATCAGCACATTGTAATGAAGTAGCTAAGTCTCTGTAACTGAAAATCAGTCACTTTTTCCCCTAACAAAATTGTATTTTAGTTTTTGAATGAAATTATAACATTTATAAATAAAAGCCAAAGAAATTCTATTATTCTATGAAGATCTAACTAGCAGATAGATTAAAGAATTTATATTTATAAAAGGTTGTGTAATTTTTTTGTTGTTTAACAGAAAACAAGTATTCATACTCGGTTGGGAGTTATTTATAATCCTACATCAAAAATAAATGAAGCAAACACAGTTATTTCTAGAGGAATTTTGGCAGCTTTTCTTACACAGGAAAATAGCTATTTAAGAAGCTTCCTTAATAAACTGGCAAAAGAAGAAACTGCTAAAGCCTTACACAGTGGAGTAAAAATAAAGACATTACTTCTTCCGGTCAGTAACTGCTTACATATGATAAACATAAATGCCCAATAATAATTTTATATCTGTAAGTCGGTGAACTTTTATCATATTATTTTATTAGGAAGTATTAACAAATAAGCATGATCAATTTTTTTTAAATGCCACATGCAGCCTAATCACTTAAAAGTTAAATTGCTATTGTACATGAACATTTGATTAAAGTTCTTTCAGGAATGAGACCTTTGATATCTAATTGTTGCCTCTTTGCATGTTCAGCAAAATTGATAGTGTCCTCATTGAAATAGAAACTAAAGGGGAAATTTTGGAGGCAAAGGGTGGGAATTGACTATATATAGAATGTTTACAATTACTTAATTGAAGTGGATCAATGGGGTGAAGAATAGCTACTCCAGTCTGTCCCTGTGGTTCAGGAGCCTGAAGTTCCTTCATTGAGCTTCTCAAATGTCACACACTGGTCGAATTAAAACACTTGGTTCTTAGACTATGTCATGAGAATATGCTTGAATCATAGCTTAATCTAGGATAGAAGATTATAGCACCTCTAACAATGTATTTAACAGTTCCAGGTTATGTTATGTCTTTATGTTCTTCCTATGCCAATTATAATATTTGGTGGAGTAATTGGAATGATCTACTAGTCTCTGGAAATAGAGGGCACAGTTTCTAGATTAAAGTATATACAACTATTTCCAAAGGTATTGGAAAGTCACTGAGACTGGGTAAAGCATTATTCACTTTATCTGAGAAGTGTCTGTATGTAGTATTAACCTCAATGCCACATAGCTAATAAGTTTTAAAACTGTCTTCCTACTCTAAGTTCAGTGTTCTTTCCATTGACTAGAACATTCTACCTAAGAGCATTATCATGAAAGAGATCTATTATCTTAGAAATCAAATAACTGAATCTCTGAAACGAAAATCTGCTTTTGAAATTGATGTGATAGAAAAGCAGTTTTAATTCAAACACAATACTTGAATGATTAAAAAGTACAAACTTTACACTCAAAGCATCAAATCCTATATAAGTTCTTTGGTTTAAAATTTATTAATAACTAAGACCTTTCATAATGATAAGTTTATAGGCTCTAACTTTTAAAAGTCAGTAACTAACTTTATCATTTTTTATAATGGTAAATGATCTATGTGGGAAAACAGCGGTACCTAAATTTTTTAGGGAAAATTTTGTTCTTTGATTTTTGGAATGGTCTCTTATTAGTTTCATTATTCTTGGCTTCTGCTTAAGGGAATGGCTGAGAATGCTTTTGTAAAGAAGTATAATACCATTGGAATGAATGTTTTCCAAACCCACAAATTGTTCTGTCAAGAAGTCCTCAAACTGCCTCCGGGGGAAAGGACTATTATTAGCAATGGGAGGGTAAGTAGTTACAATACTTGATTTTTTTTTCAAAGTGAAACTATAGACTTTTGGTTTATATTATAAATTTTAGAACTCGTTAATTGTACTGAATCTTTTTTTCTGCCTGCATCCTTACATACAATTTGCTACATGTTAAATAATCAACAACACTTTTATATGAATTTTGGGGTGTGAAGTATTATAAACTAAGCAATGAAACTGATAGTGCCACTTTCTGTAACAAAATGCTTCTCAAAGAGTAGCAGAATTTAAGGAAGGATTAATTTGCTTTTCCTTCTCTATAGAGAATTGGCACTGTTTATGAATTTTGCATGATAAGCGATAGATAATTTTGATTAATTTTGTTAAAATTGTCAAGAAATCCAATCAAACAAAGTTATCCTGAGAATATTTAAAAATAAAAACTGAAAGGTAGGCAGCAAATAGATAAAAGACAGAAAAGATCTATAAAGATTTAAATAGCAAACTCTTTTCTTACCACCAAGGATAGTGGAGCCATTGCATTTGTATTCAAACATTAATAATTCTAGGTGGAGAGGAAACTGAAGAAAATAAATATGGGAAAAGCAACTAGGCACAAGTTCTTAACATAGTATCCCCTATCCAAATCCAGTCTGCTATAGCTGAGTCGCTTGAGTAGAATGAAGTGGAAGGCTTCAACTTGCTACCAAGTAGCAAGTGGTAAAATACTTCAGCCAGGAGCATCCTATAACCCTTGAAAATTAGGTATTTAGCATATGACAGGTTTTTTATTCTTACTGTTGTAAAACACCACTATCTTTTAAATATAGAAATTATTTAATAATTTCTCAGAGACAAGATTACTTCTGGCATTAAGTTGGGTTAATTTAAAATGATGATAAAACTAACCTAGGGAGCTTCTTTATTCCCACAATTCATATAGTAACTTTTAAATGAAGATTGATGAATATTCCTGTAGCAAAGTTTGGGTCTGTGGTTTTCCTATGGGTCTTTTATTCAGTAGTTCATTTCCTATCTTACCCATCTCTATAGTAATGTAATGAGAGTTTTTTCATGGATGAAGAAGAAAAAATAAATTCAAAATATTTTTAAAATATGGATAGCATTTTTATGTTGTTTCTAGTTTTAATTAAAAGACCTTTGGGTAAGAAATTTAAAACATCAATATTTATGATTTATAAATAAGACTACTCAGCTTGGAGTAATACTCTACTACCTTATTTAGTCATAGCCTTTATGGTTTTTGAAAATATTCTTTGGGATGTATAATACCAAAGAAAGTATTTCTTCCTTACATTGGAATTAGTATTTGGTAAAATTAATAGTCGTGGTTAAAGCTGTTTTCAAAGCCAAACTTTTAACATACTACAAAAATTCCTTGATGCTAAAATGAAGAATGTTTTTTAAAAATGTATTGTTGAATAGGAAAGGTAAAAAAGAATTCTTTTTCTTCAAGATCCTAGGACCTCTGGGTGAAAATTATTTACATGCAGAAGATTTTCAGTTATTGGAAAAAATAACATTAATTAACTCAGCAAAGAAGATTAAAACCATTATTAAGGATACAGAAATCAACCCCAAACGGTAAACATTTTTATCATATTAGACCAAAATTATTTTAAATTTGATCCTCTATATCTAATGCCTTCTCTATAAAGATATAGCTCTTTATTGCATACCAGGTTGTTATTTCTACTAAAACTGTCACTCAGGAAAAGTTATCAAATCACTACTTCAGTTTTCCCATTTAAGTTTCTTCATCTAATCCCCATCTAGAAATAAATTTTGCCTTCAGTCTTAGACATTACTCTATGATCTACTGAATACTATGAAAGAAAAATGATGAAAATAGTAATATTTTTCCTAGAGCAACAGACTCTTTAAGAGTTGAAAAGGATCTTGTTGGTCGTCTAGTCCAACCTGTACTTGACCAAGCATTTCCTCTACAACAATGTGGAAGAGATAAATTTTTGTGGAAATGTGGAAAAGGTAAATTTTTTTAAAGCATATTGAGGGGCCATTCGAGGGCCATGAGTAGGAGAGATCTGATTTTATTATGGTTGAGTGCCAGGAAACACCTAAACCCACTAGGTTATGTCCTTTATGTCTTCTCCATCTCTTCACGGTCAAACTCCTTGAGAAAGTCACTCTTCACATTCACAGTCACCCCACATATACAGTCTGTGGCCAAGTCTTGTCATTTTCTTCTTCATAATATCTCTGATACATATCTTGTTCTCTTTTCTCAAACATCCACTACCCTGGTGCAGGACCAGGCTCCTTATACCTAGACTATTGCAATAGTCTTCTGGTTGGTCTCTCTGCCTCCTCTCCTTATTCTAGTCCATCTTCCCTTTATCTGCCATGGTGTTCTTCCTAAAGTAGAGCTTTTAGTATGTCCCAATAGCCACATACATTGAATGTTAATAGAGCATCATTACCCCCAGGTTAAAGTATGTAACCCTCAGTTTGATTTTTTTTATCAAATGCTTTATTAACTTCTATTTTACGTCTTTCATTTCTGCAAGATTTTGAGTTACAAGTTTTCTCCCCGTTTTTCCCCTACTCACCACTCCAAAATAGCGATCCCACTGGATATCCCCTCCTCCAATCTGCTCTCTCCCATATCTTCTCCCATAACCCCCCAACTTTCAAGTAGGTACAGTGGATCTCTATGCCCCAGTGCCTATATATCTTATTTCCCAGTTACATGTAAAATAATATTAATAATAGTATATATACATATATATGTATACATATATATATATATATTTTAAACATTTGATTTTAAAACTTTGAATTCCAGATTCATTCCCTTCCTCCCTTGTCACCCACCCTTACTGGGAAGATAAGCAATTAAGTATAGGTTGTACATGTGTAGCTATACAAAACATTTCCATAGTAGATATATTGTAAAAGATACATTGTAAATATTTCCCTCCCTCCTATCCCACCTCCCACTTGTTCTATTCTCTAATTTGATCCTGTCCCTTTTCAAAAGTGGGTGCTTCTAACTTCCCTCACCCCCAGCCTGCCCTCCCTTCCATCATCCCCTTTCTCATCCCCATCCCCCCTACTCTCCTGTAGGGTAAGATACCCTATTTAGTATGTATGTCATTTTCTCCTTAAGCCAAATTCAATGAAAATAAGGTTGACCCATTCCCTTTTGCCTTCCTGTTCTTCCCCTTCATAATAACCACTTTCCCTTGCCTCTTCTATATGAGATAGTTTACCCCACTCTGTCTCTCCTCATTTCCTGTCATTATATTTCTCTCACCTCTTAATTTCACCTTTTAAGTATCATCCCTTCCTGTTACATTGGTCCTGTGCCCTCTATCTATGGATACTGTACACATTTATACACACATTCACATATGTATTCATATGCCCATATACCCTTCTATATAGATATATATGTATATGTACATACACACACATATATATACATTTTATTCCCTTCAACTATTCTCATACTGAGAAAAGTTTCATCAGTTACAGTTATCATTTTTCCATGTAGGAATGTAAATAGTTCAACTTTGATAAGTTCCTTATGATTTCTTTTCCCTGTTTACCTTCTCATGCTTCTCATGCTTCTCTTGCTTCTTGTATCTGAATGTCAAATTTTCTATTCAACTCTGGTTTTTTCATCAAGAATGCTTGTGACATACACAGAGGCCACACTCTGATGGACCATTTCTGCAGACAGGCTAAACCAGGTTGAGAGTACCCAACAGGACTCAAACCTGTTGGTGATTAGGGGTTGTATCTACCCCAAACATGAAGACTTCCTTGACAGAATGGGCAGATGTTCCAACATGCCATCAAGGCAGAGCAAGCAGATGTTGTGAAGAGCTTATAGGTTGGTTAGACATAAAAGATGCTAAGATTATCCACTTCATACTGAGCTATTGTCAATTGTCTTGACTTTTGTCTCACCAGTGGACTCTGATAACTCTGGAAGAGAATGAGGCCAATGACTTCATGCAACTCTGCCCCACAGAAATCCAATTTATACATGAGTCAAAAGACATCACCCATAACATTTTACCATTTTTACCTACCTCAAAGTCCATGGTGACAGGCAAGTGACAAAGCAGCAGGTGTGGATACATTGGAAGCAACAATCACAACCTTGTACATAGGTAGCCAAGATCATAGGGTTGTCTTCTCACTGTGCTAAAGTAGAAATGGGATTTGACAGCTTTGTTTAAGGACTACACTGCTCACATCCTGGCATGAGGAAGGGGCTAGAAAAGGTGCTTTTAAAATTGTCTATTTCACTAACTTTGGCTGCTTACCTACAGCTGACAGGAATCCTACCCTGCAGGCAAAACACAAAAAATATACAAAAACTTTTTTTTTTTAAGCAATCGGGGTTAAGTAACTTGCTCAAGGTTACGCGGCCAGTTATTTCTGGGTGTGGTGCTGAGTGTCTGAGCCCGGGATTCAATCTCCAGGTCGTCCCAACACTGGAGCCGGTACTCTTACTTGATGAGCCACCTGGCCGCCCCTATACAAAAACTTTTGCAAAGATGATTCCACTCATCATTGGTATATGGAATGTGTACATGCTTATGGACAACACAAAATCCATTAGACCTGAAAGACAAACAGCTCTTGTTGCAAGAAAACTCAGTAGGTATCACATCCAAATAGCAGTCCTGAGAGAAATAAGGCTGGCAAATGAAGGCCATCTTACTGAAATCAGAGATAGATACATATTTTTCTGGATTGGTCATCATTATGAGGAGTGCCATGAGTAGGTTTTGCAATCAAATCTGATATAGTCAGTAAGCTTTGTATGTCTCCCAAAGGGAGTGAATTACAGGCTTGTGACAATGTGATTGCCACTTGCAAGAAAGTACCATGTCACCATCATCAGTACATGTGTTACCATCATAATGAATCCTGATGAGGTCAAAGAAAAAACTTGTGAAGACCTGGAGACCCTCATCACCAATGTGCTAAAAGAAGACAAGCTTGTAATTCTGGGTTACTTTGGTGCCAGAGTAGGCACAGACTATCAGACATGACAGAGAGTCCTTGGGAGGAGCAGAGTCAGAAACAGCAACACCAGTGGTCACTTACCACTGAAGACTTGTGCATCTCATGACCTCATCATCAATACTGTCTTCCTTTTACCTAAACTCAATAAAACTCTGTGGATGCATCTTCACAGCCAACGTTGGCATTTATTAGACTATGTTACTAAATATACAACAAATAATTATTGTTGAGAATGTGAATGGGATGAATTTGCCCATAAAATGAAAATGGATAGCAGATTAAAAATTTGAACTCAACAGTTTGTTGCGTTCAGGAAACACAATAAAAAATGAGATATACACAAAAATAAAATAAAGTACAGAAGTAAAATTTATTATGTAAAAAAGCAGGAGTAGTAATAATGATCTCAAAGTTAAAACTAAAACAGATTTAATTAAAAGAGAAAAATAGGGAAACTACTATGTTTCACCAGTATTGTTCAATATTGTTTTAGACCATTTAAGATAGTTAGACAGTTAAAATACCTCAGAGTATACCTGCCAAAAGAGACACAGGAACTATGTGAACACAAACATAAAACACTTTTTATACAAATAAAGTCAAATTTAAATAATTGGAGCAATATTTATTGTTCATGGGTAAGTAAAGCAAATATAATTTTTAAATGACAATTTTACCTAAATAATCTATTCATTGCCATCCCAATTAAATTACTAATAAATTATCTTATGAGTTATAAAAAAGTGACAAAGTCCATTTGGAAGAACAAAAGGTCAGGAATTTTAAAGAAACCAGGGAGGAATATATATATGTATGTATAAAGAAAGAAGATTCAGCAGTATCAGACTTTATAAGGCAAAAGCCTTGTTGAAGTGTAAAATGGGTAATTTTTTATTAAAATAAAATTAAAATTAAATTTTTTTTGTATAAATAAACCAATGTAGTAAGAATAGAAGGAATGCAGAAAACTAAGGGGAAAAAAACTTTAATGAATAATCTCTCAGATAGGATGTGATTGTATTAGAATACTGTTGTGCTGTAGGAAATGATGAGCTGACTCGTTTAGAAAAATATGGAAAGGCTTGGATCAATGAAGGAAGATGCTATCCACCTCCAGAAAAAGCAATGACAAGTAGAAATGTGCATAGTACAGTCATGTGTGTGTGTGTCCATGTTTAATTGTAACCTTCTTGGGGGAGGGGGCAGGAAATAAAGTAAAAAGCACACAGCAGAGATCAAAAGAAAATCTATAAGGAAACAAAGAAAAGTTGGGTAGCTTTGAAAATAATGGGTAATATTTACTATATAGGGTTTTTTTGAAATGGAAATTTATTGTTTTATGTTAAATCCCCTCTTGCATTCTGCTGCAAACATCTAATTCTTTTTCTTTTCTCATTGTATATTTAAGTTTTAAATCAATAAAAAAATTATCAAAAAGAAAAGAAAAAATAGGATGTTGCTGTTAAAGAGATAGGATGTGATAGTGACAAAGGTGATATGTGGAGCAGATGCTGGTTTGATGGTAGACTTACCTCTCCAAAGTAAACATTCACATTCAACAAAAGTTTTGAACCCAAGGCAAGATGACTACCAAAAGAGTTCATGTAAACATATTAGAGCACTCTGAGTGGGAACAGTTTGTTACTAATTTGGAGGAAAAGATGAGCCAACACACTATTAGCAACAGTTGAGCAGAAAAGGAGTGGGCTTTCAAAATTCGGTATACAGCATTGCATTTACTCATCTGTGCCAGAACACTTGAAAACATCAAGATTGATTTGACAAAAATAATGGGAAAATTCAGAAGCTACTAAATGAAAAACAAGAACTCCACAGAATTATCAGCAGAATAAGAAGGCATCCATCTCTAAGAAGGCAGCATTTAACTCCATCAAAAGTAGAGTGCAAGTGAAGCTTACATAGATGCAGGATTTTTGGCTCAGTAAGAAGGCAGATTAAATTAAGTTTTTCTGAGCAAGTTACTTAACCCTGATTGCTCAAAAAAAAATTTAAGTTTTTTATTGATAATAACAATCCAAATTGTTTTTATGATGCCCTGAAGACTATTTACAGGCCAAGGACCTATTGCTCATTTCCACTACTCAGTGCTAATGGAACCACGATGATTAGTGATAAGAACATGATCCTGGAAAAATGGGATGAACATTTTCATTATGTTCTCAACAGACAGCAAAGTAGAGATTAGCTTCAGAATGTTGTCACTGAATATTGGGTTGAATCCAGAATCCTAGTTTTCAAAGACCTCCATAATGTGCCCCTACCTTACCTCTCCTGCCTTATCCCCCACTAATCCCTAATGTACTCTGTGCTCCAGCTAAGCTGCCTTCACTCTTCTTAAATTCACCATGTTCATTCTCACCTTTATTGGTACTATTCTCTCTTAGCTTGACTTGTCTTATTTTTCCTCATTTATTCAGTTCCTACCTGTTTTTTAAAACATCCAGAATTCTGTCATTTATAAATCTTTCTCTAAATTCTAGCAATGTAACCTTGTCCTATGTCATTGCTGCATTTAACAGTTTTGTCTCTATCACATTTTAGAACATGTTTATATCCAGCACTTAAATTGTTCTCATTGTTTCTTATGTTTTATCCTTCAAACTAGATTTTAAGTCCCTTGACTATGTATGTCATATACATGTCACTCTTCCCCCACAAGCCTAGTCATCCCCCACGATCAAGGTAATATGAGATACCTATTAGGCACATAATGTGTATTTATTTCATTGAATATTTCGATTTACTAAATAACCTTCTTTTACAAGATTATTTTTAGGATTCTATAGACACTCATTGAATAACAAGGCTAAGAAAAATAATGTAGCAATCAGAATTAAGGTGAGGGTATGGGGGACATTATTTTCTTTTCTCTGTTCATAGCCTATCAAAACAGAGCTGTTTTTTTTCCCTGTGTAAGAATTTTTTTTTATAAAAATAATGTTCCTTTTTCAGGAAGCACAGGCAGTTATTCCTTTTAAAAAGTGACAAAGTAAATGAGGAAAATGAATTCCCCTTATGTGGCATAATGGGAAACATAATCCCAGCTGAGAAAATTAAAAATTCATACTATTCAAAATGGTAAAAGTTACGGCTTTGAATTATGCATTTTCAAGGCATAAATTATAAAATGAAACCTAGATGATTATTTGCATCAGAGAATTCACAAGTTGTCTACTTTGTTTTATTTTAGTGGAAGTGATCTGGTTATGAAGCTGGATGCTCTTCTCTCCTCTATGCCTAAAAGTGAATCTCGGCATGATGTCACATTCCCTAAAGAACAATACAGGTAAGAGTGTCATTGATAAGATTTATCCCCTTATTGTTTAACAGTCTTTAACTGCCACTACATTGCTGTTTTAATGCCTCTTTTGGCACTGAGTTAACCCTGATTCTTAAAATAAGATTTAGAGCTGAAAGGGACCTTAGAGGTCTTCTAGTTCAGACTTCTCATTTTACAGATGATAAGACTGAGGCCCAGAGAGGTTAGTGACTTGCTCAAGTTGACATCTATTAAGTGGGAGGACCAGGATTGGAATCTGGGCCCTCTTCAAAACTCTTTCCATTGCCCCATGGTGTCTTTTGAAGGCTATATTACCTGTATGCAAGCTATGGCATTTCCTAACCAAGTTGAAAAGGTATTGATAAGCCTGGAATGAGACTATTTTCTTATCATTTGAAAATCAGACCAGATGATTTTGGAGAAGCCCAATCCTAAAAGACTACTATGTGAAATTTTGAACATAAACTTGTAAAAAAAAAACTCTTTTGTAATGAGGTAGAATGGAGTTGTAATCTTGTTGGTTGAAGAAGTGTCCATACTAATGAAAACTCTGATCCTTTAAAATATTCTCCATTGTAATTTGTGTTGTACCACAATAAAAAGTTCATCATTAGGGAAATACTTCATACTGTTATTTGGTATCACTGGCATATAGTCCTGGATAGTCAAATATTCTGGTAAATACTTTGTGTATATATACACACACATATTTATACATATACACATATACATATGTATACATATACCTATGTGTATGCATATGTATACCAAATTATGTACATTTGTATATCATATGTCATGTATAGGTAATCATATTGCATCTAAATTATGATTAAGAAAATTTATAAAACCCTTCTGGATATTACAGTGATTCATTTATTACTTTACAGTAAGAGATGCATTTCAAAGTTGTGATTAATAATGCTTGAAGGGGCAGCTAGGTGGGGCAGTGAATAGAGCACTGGCCCTGGAGTCAGGAGGACCTGAGTTCAAATCCAACTGCAGACACAACACAAAAACTAGCAGTGTAACATTGGACAAGTAACTTAACCCTAACTGCCCTCCAAAAAGCAAAAAAATAGTAATAATAATGCTTGAAAATCAGGTTTAAAATGTATGTCTCAAAAAAATCTGATAATATTTTAAAGTCACAAGCTAATTTATAATACTATATAATATAACCTCACTAATATCTGAAATTATAGTTTTACTCTGCTCTACCTGGATTTATCTGTTTTAGGGCCAAAGATCTACAAGAAAAAAAAATCAGATACCCTATAAGTAAAAAAGTAATAGTTGAGTTTTTAGTTTCTGCCTTTGTATCCTTTTTACCAACCACAGTACCTTGAGCAGAGTAGGTTCTTTAAAAGTATCTTTCAGTTTAATTGATAAAAAAGATTTAATCTCCTTCAATTCAGTGATGCTATTTTAAAATAACTTAATTTCATTCTTACAATTGTGGGGAAATATGCAAGGTTAAGCCTAGTAAATATGATGCATCATCATAGCTACAGACAAGCTTCTATTTTCTATTGAAGAATTGTTCCTCTCTTGATTAGAACCATTCATAAATGAAATTATTCTTGAATCTCCATAAGTGCATTTATGTTTCTTGTGTAGCAGCCAGGCTAAGAAAATAAATGTTCATGTATTAATACATATCCATGATAAAACAGAAACCCTTTCTTAACCTTTGAAGGCTAAAAAGAAGTATAGTATATGAATTTACTTATTGTTTTTAATTCTGTTTTTAGTTGAGAATCAACCTTAATTATTGTCCCCCATTCCATTACTTATTAACACTATGAATGTGGACATATCACTTTCCCTCTACTGCTTCACTTTGTTTTATCTGTAAAGTAGTAACAATAATATCTTATCTATTTTAATATAAATAGTGACTAGGCTAGGTGATCTCTTAATGTCCTTCCTCTCTGACCCCAGAGTTGGGATAACCTGGGATCGAATCCGGGCTCAGTTACTTAGCACCACACCCAGAAATAACTGGTTGTGTAACCTTGAGCAAGTTACTTAATCCTAATTGCTTTCAAAAAAATTATCATTTGTAATTTTCTTCAGAGCTTGGGATGTTATTTCAAATAGCATAAGTCATGGCAAATCTTGCTCCTCTGATAATGTACCTGAAACCTTGGAATTATCTTTGGTCTCTCCCTTTCCTCTCCCTTCCTCCCACACCTAATAAATTGATAAATCAAATCAATCATACTTCCAAAATATTTCTCAGCATCTACCCCCTCCTTTTCATTCCCATTGCTAATATCTTAGTTTAGCCCTTCATTGTTTCTCGCCTGGGCCATTGTATAGGCCTTTAACCAGACTCCCAGAGCCTAGTTTCTCTCTTCCAAACCATAATGACTAGTTTAGCCTTCCTAAAATTTAGTTCCAATCATATACCCATTAAAAAAAAACTTTCAATGGCTCCCTATTATCTTCAGAATAAAATATGAATTCCTCAGTCTTTCCTTCAGAGCACTTCATGCTAGGACTCTTTTGTCCTTCATAGATGTATGACTACGAATCCTTTTCACATGTTCTATGACACCAACAAATTATATTACTAAATATTTATTGAACACAATTTTACCTTCTTAGTACCTTTTAGTTTAGTTTTGTTTTTGTCTTTTTGGAGGGGGGAAGGCAGGGCATTTGGGCTTAAGTGACTTGTCCAAGGTCACACAGCTAGTAAATGTTAAGTGTTTGAGGTCATATTTGAACTCGGGTCCTCCAGACTCTAGGGCTGGTGTTCTATTCACTGCACCACCATCCCCTTAGTAACTTTATTAATGCTGTCCCATCTATCTTAGAATAACCTTTCTCTGCATCTCAACTTGTCAAAATCTTACCCAGTCCAAATGCTACCCCATCCATTAAACACCTTTCACATTCAGAAGTGATTTTTCCCTCCTGAACTTCTACCCCAACTTGTACTATTCTGTGACACATAGGTTTGTCTTATACTACAATTTTTTTTATGTGCTTGCCTTAGTTCTCCTACTAGATTGTAAGTTCCTTGAGGGCAAGAACTGTGTGTTACTCATTTGTTTGTATCTGCATTATCAACACTCACTATGACTTCAAACAGTATTTGTTGAATTGAAAATAACGAGTTATTAGGATCAAGTCTGATAAAGAAGGCTGGCAATAAGACTGGAAAATAATGCTTTGGATAAAAAATGAAACATATCTATAATAATGAAGCTGATTTTTCTCATAGGATAAACTGACTTTGAAAACAATTATAATAGAGGAGCTAAAGTTGTGATAATGGTAACATTTGCCTGAACTCAATTTTTTCCTTTTTGTCTCATTTATTCTTTACTGTTTTTTTTCTAGTGTTATAAATATAAATCCTCAAGAAACTGATATATTCTATGATGTCATTGCTATTGTTGATCCATTAACAAGAGAAGCACAGAAGATGACTCAATTATTGATTGTAAGATGATACAAAAATTATTTAAATTCAATAATCCTCTTTTAAATTTTAATTAATTTATTTGTATCAGTATTTTGCTTTATTCTGGCATCAACTATATGCAAGCAATTGTATAACTTACTATTTTATTGGTCATTTCAAAGTTTCTAGTTCAGAAGAGGTCATATACGCAAACATGGCAGTTTTGTTAATTCTGTATACCACAGTTTTTAATATTTTTTATAATAGGTACTTGGCCAGATTGTCAACATGAAGCTGAAATTGTTTATGAACTGTAGGCCAAAGCTTTCAGAGACACCATTGAAGAGGTGAGTAGTTAACACATTGTCTGAATTCAACAAACATTTATTAACAATGTGTTCAAGGCACTGTTGTGAGTCCTGGGTGCTGGATACTAACTGAATGCACAGAACATGGTTTTCTCTATGTAGATAATGAATTCTGCTCCTCAAACTTGATTTAAGAATGTGCAGGATTATGCCAATGTTTAACAACAAAGGTAAAAAGTAATAAAGACAAGACATCTGGGACCATAATTGGATTGATGTTTAAGGAGAGCAATAGTCAATGGGGCATAGAAGCATAAAGCCTAGTAAGTTTGAAATAATGGATTTCTGGGAGGAGTGTTTACTTTTAAATATGAATTACCATTTTCAGTTCATTGTGACTTAAAATAACTTCAGGGCATATAAAGCATTAAACATTGTTAACTTCACTGACTTTACCCTATTTTTAAATAAATTATAGGAAGAAATTTTTCATAAATTCATATTAGAAGGAGGTATAAAACAGCACCTGACTTAGCCTACTCAACAAAGTACCAGGCTAGGTCTTAGAGATACAAGAACAAAATCAAGATAATCCCTTACATCTAAGACTTCGTACTTTATGTAATCATTGTCCTCCTTGTAACTACTTCTTTTTTTTAATTTTTAAAATTTATTTTATTTTTAATTTCCAGAATAAAACAAGCATTTCTATAACATAGCATAATTTTTAAAAAGATGATGGCACACGAAACTAAAAATTTATCATGCACAACTTGCTATTCCTTTTAAATATATAATAAAGTTATCATGTATATATATTTTTTCTTTTTTTCTTCCCTTTCCCCCCTCACCCTAGAAATGGCTACTATTAGACACAAATATGTATGTGTATATGTATATATGTGTATATGTGACACATATATATGTAAAATCATTCTATATATATTATTTATCAGTTTTTTCTCTGGATGTAGATAACAGTTTACTTCATATGTCCTTTGTAGTTAATTTGAGGATTTTTAATAGTCAAGATTATTTATTTGCTCAAAGTTATTCCTAAAACAATATTGCTGTTACTGTATAACATGTTCTCTTAATTCTGCTCATTTCACTCTTCATTATTTCATGTGTCTATCCATGTTTTTCTAAGATCATGAAGCTCATCATTCCTTATAGCATTTATACTATTCCATCACAATCAAGTATCACAACTTGTTCAGCCATTACTCAATTGGCAGACATCTCTGTAATTTACAATTCTTTTCCACAACAAAGAGAGCTGCAACAAATATTTTAGAACATATAGGCAATTTTCACTTTTCCTTAATCATCTTTAGAAACAGACCTAAGAGTACATTGTGGACTTTGGGAACAGGGGTCTGGGAGTGTGGTTCGGCTTCTGCACCCAGAGGGAGAAGCCACTGAGGTGTGACAGCTGCTGCCACATGACTGCTTCAGAGCTCCTGGCCTGCAGATTGTAGGGGGACCAAGCAACCATTCTGAGAAGTAAACACTCTTGATTTAACCTGCTTGAATCTGGATAGCTGTCTAGGGTGGAGGTCCTGGGGTATGTGGCCAGGTGCCAGAGTGTAGGGAGGCTTCAGGGAGGGCAGACAACTAATAGCTCTGGCAGCTGCAAAACCCCCAGCAATTTGGGACAAAGCTCTCTTCTCTGGAAGCAGAGTTCTACTGTGGTAAAAAGCCCCAAAGTCAAATAATTGAGTGGCAACATGAGCAAGCAAAGGAAGTGAAGCAAACACAGCAATCTGACTTTAGATTCCTATTTTGGGGACAAAAAGGATCAAAGCATGGAAGAGAAGGAAGACAACAAAGTCAGAACTCCTGTACAAAAAGCTTCCAAGAAAAAATATGAATTGATTACAGGCCATAGAGGAGCTTAAGAAGAATTTTGAAAACTAAATAAGAGAAATGGAGGTAAAATTGGGAAGAGAAATGAGAACAATGAAAGAAAATCATGAAAAGAGAGTCAACAACCTAACTGAAGAAAATAACACTTTAAACAGACTAACTCAAATGGCAAAAGAGGCTCAAAAAGGCAATGAGGAGAAGAATGCCTTAAAAAGCCAAATTTGTCAGATGTAAAAAGAATCTCAAAAGCTCACTGAAGAGAATCATTCCTTCAGAATTAGATTGGATCAAATGGAAGCTAGTGACTTTATGAGAAATCAAGAAACTATTAAGCAGATCCAAACAAATGAAAAAATAGAAGGCAATGTAAAATATTTCTTTGGAAAAACCACTGACCTAGAAAATAGATCCAGGAGAGATAATTTAAAAATTATTGGACTACCAGAAAGCCATGATCAAAAAAGAACCTAGAAATCATCCTTCAAGAAATTCTCAAGGCAAATTGTCCCAATGTTTTAGAACCAGAGGGCAAAATAGAGGTTGAAAGAATCCACCGATCACCTCCTTTAAAAGATCCCAAAAAGAAAACTCCTAGGAATATTATAGCCATGTTCCAGAATTCCCAGATTAAGGAGAAAATATTACAAGCAGCCTGGATGAAACAATTTGAATATTGTGGAAACATGACCAGGATAACACAGGATCTGGCAGCTTCTGCACTGAGGGAGTGAAGGACTTGGAATATGATATTCCGGAGGTCAAAGGAGCTGGGATTAAAACCAAGAATCACCTACCCAGCAAAACTGAGTATCCTGTTTCAGGGGAAAATATGGTCATTCAATGAAATAGAGGGCTTTCAAGCATTCTTGATGAAAAAACCAGAGTGGAACAGGAAATTTGACATTCAGACACACGAAGCAAGAGAAGCATGAGAAAGTAAACAGGCAAAAGAAATCATAAGGAACTTATCAAAGTTGAACTATTAACATTCTTAAATGGAAAAGCGATAATTTTAACTGATGAAACTTTTCTCAGGATGAGAATAGTTTAAGGGAATATAAATGTGTGTATATTTGTATTTATGTATGTATACATACATATATGTCTATGTAAGAGGGTATATGAGTGAATGAAAACATATGTGAGTGTGTGTATATATATGTACAGGTATACATAGACAGCATAGACAGAGGTCACAGGACCAATTGAATAGGAAGGGATGATACCTAAAAGGTGAAATTGAGGGGTGAGAGAGGAATATAATGAGAGGAGATGGGGAGAGACAGAATGGGGTAAATTATCTCATATATAAGAGGTAAGGGGAAACTATTACAATGGAGGGGAAGAACAGGAAAGCAAAAGGGAATGGGTCAACCTTACTCTCATTGAATTTGGCTTAGGGAGGGAATGACATACACACTAAATAGGGTATCTCACCCTCCAAGAGAGTAGGGGGGAAAGGGAAGAGAGAGGGGATGATGGAGGGGAGGGTATGTTGGGGGGGAGGGAAGTTAGAAGCACACACTTTTGAAAAGGGACATGGTCAAAGTAGAGCATATAAAAAGTTGGGGGGCAGGATAGGATGGAGGGAAATGTAGTGAGTCTTTCACAATATATCCACTATGGAAATGTTTTGAGTAGCTATACGTGTACAATCTATATTGAATTGCCTATCTTCCCAGTAAGGGTGGGTGATGAGGGAGGAAGGAAAAGAATCTGGAATTCAAAGTTTTAAAATCAAATGTTGAAATATATATAGCATGCAACTGGGAAATAAGATGTACAGGCACTGGGGTATAGAGATCCATCTTGCCCTACTGGAAAGTCAGAGGGAGGATGGGGAGGATATAGGAGAGATCAGATTGGGGGAGGGGGTTTACAGTGGGATCACTGTTTTGGGGTGGTGGGTAGGGGAAAAGTGGGGAGAAAATTTGTAACTCAAAATCTTGTGGAAATGAATGAAATAAACTAAAAATGAAAATAAAATTTAATTTAAAAATAAAAGACCTAGTAGTGGTATTGCTAGGTTAAATGGTATAGGCAGTTTAATAACTCTTTGGGAATAATTTGAAATTGTTTTCCCAAATGGTTGCATCAGTTCACAGTTCTACCAGCAATGAATGTGTCCCAATTTTTCCATATCCCCTCCAACATTTGTTGCTTCCCCCTTCAATCATTTTAGCCAATCTAATGGGTATATAATGATATATCAAGATAGTTTTAATTTGCATTTCTCTAGTAAATAATGATTTAGGGAATTTTTTCATATGACTATAAATTGTTTTGATTTCTTCATCAGAAAACTGCCTATTTGTATCCTTTGACCATTTATTAATTGGGGAAATGACTCATACTTTTATAGATTTGACAAAGTCCTTTATATAGTTGAGATATGAGACTTTTATCTGAGAATCTATATGTAAATTTTTTCCCTCATTTTCTGCTTTCCTTGTGATCTTGGCTATATTTGTTTAATTTGTACAAAACTTTTTAATTTAATGTAATCAAAATTATCCATTTTACACCTCACTCTGTTCTCTCTCTTGTTTATTTATAAATTGTTTCCCTATCCATATGTCTGATAAGTAATATGATCCATGTTTTTCAAATTTTTCTTGTAATATATCTCTTTATATCTAGGTCATGTATCCATTTGGACCTTATCTTGGTAAATTATTATTCTATTTTCAATATCTGCCATACTGTTTTCCAGTTTTCCCAACAATTTTTATCAAGTAATGAATTCTTTTCCCCAAATCTTGTCTTTACACTGGTCAAATGTAAGGTTATTATATTTATTTGCTGCTATAAATTCTATATATATTCTGTTCCATTGTTCTACCTTTCTTAGTCAGTACCAGATAGTTTTGATGATTACTCCCTTAAAAAACATGGTTTAAGATCTGGTATTGCTAAACCTCTTTCCTTTACATTTTTTTTATTAATACCTTTGAAATTCTTAACTTTTTTTCTTCCAAATGAATTTTGTTGTTATCTTTTCTGATTTAGTAATATTATTTTTTTGGTATTTTAATTGGGATGCCATTAAATATATGTTATTTAGGTCAAATTGTCTTTTTTTTAATTATATTGGCCCTGCCACCCAATGAACAATAATTATTTCTCCAATTATTTAAATGAGATTTTATTTGTTTTAAAAACAAGGTTTTTAAAAATAATTTTGTATATATAGTTCTTGGGTTTGTTTTGACAGGTTTATTCCCAGGTATTTTATACTGTCTAAAGTTATTTTAAATGGGATATCTCTTACTATCTCTTCTTGCAGGGTTTGTTTGGGATATAGGAATGCTGATGATTTATGTGGATTTACTTTATATCCTACTTTGCTAAAATTATTCTTTCAACTAACTTTTTAGTTGTCTTTGAGATTTTTCAATTCTATCATATCATCTGCAAAAAGAAAATTTTATTACCTCACTTCCTATTCTGATTCCTTCTATTTCTTGTTTTTCTCTTATTGCTATTGCTAGAATTTCCAATACAATATTGAATAATATTGGTGACATACTTTTTTCATACCTGAACTTGCTGGAAAGGCTTCTAGTTTATCCCCATTACAAATAATTCTTGCTGACGGTTTTAGATAAATGCTTTTTGTCAATTTCAGGAAAAATCCATTTGTATCTATACTTTCAAGTGTTTTTAATAGAAATGGGTATTGTACTTTATCAAAAGCTTTTTCTGCATCTATTGATACAATAATATCTTTTTACTATTATTATTAATTTAATCAATATTAATTAATTCTGTTAATAGTTTTCCTTATGTTAAACCATCACTGCATTCCTGGTATAAATTCTACTTAGTCATTTAATAGTTCTTTTTTTTCTTTTTTCATTCATTTTTGCTTCTTGGAGGGCAATTGGGGTTAAGTGACTTGCCCAAGGTCACATGGCTAGTTTTTGTATTAAGTGTCTGAGGCTGGATTTGAGCTCATGTCCTCCTGACTCCAGAGCCGGTGCTCTATTCACTATGCCACCCAGCCACCCCCCTCATTTAATAGTTCTTAATACTTTTGCCATTTAAGGGTAAAACAAGAATAAGACTACTAAAGTCAATTTGTCTAACTCAGTTTATTTGGCTTTTTCAACTTGATGCTCATTTTTTTATTATACGTTTGTAATAAATGCTTTAAAAATCATAAAGATAAAGACTTTTGAAATCTATCTTTTCCTCATTTTTCTTTCTTCTGTTAGTGGTATCAAGAAGTAGGTAAATGGGCACAAAATAGATAGCATGAGGAAGTTAGGTGAACAGTCAGTAAGTAGAATTCATTCATTAACTACATTATCAGACTCCAACTTAATTCAGTATAAACTAAAATGGTATTGTTCTCATCAATAAATAATAAGTCATACTCATTAATGCCCTTAGCACTATTATAGTATATCTTACAAATTATGGTTTTCTACCTAGTGATAGATGTTAACTCTGTATAGGTTTTTTTTTTTAATCAAGTAATTTTCAATATAGCAGGCAAGCTGTTTTTATTTGAAAGGTTTCAATTGGAAGGTATATTAGTCTGGGGATATAATGCTTATCTTTGTATTTTTTGTCAACAGCTTTTACCGGTTTGTTTTGGAACCAGAATTGACTCCAGGGCCCAATAATATTCTCTCTTTGGGGCCTATGGCAAAGTTTCTAGAAATGCCTGAACTACCTCTTCTGACCCTCAACATGATTACTCCTGAAGGCTGGTTGGTTGAAGCAGTACACAGTTCCTGTGACCTTGATAATATTCACTTAAAGGATGTAAGTTGTTATTTCCAATTATTTACAAGAAAGCCAACTAAGCTATCCTCCCATTCTAAATTTGATAATATGTCTATAGAGTTGGAGTGGCAAGATGGAATAGCTCAAAAAGTATAACTAAAATATGTTTTGCATCCTCTATAGTTCCCAATCTAGTCTCACTGTTGACATGAAGTGTCCACCTAGCACTTCGAGATTCAGCATCTCAGCTTCAGTAGTCTTGAACACCTTTACCTTTATTTACTTCATAAATAATAGATTTCTTAGTCATTTCCTTAGATCATTTCAGGGCTTTAGAGTGGAATGGAAAACTTGGACAATTAAAGACCAGTACCTGTAGGTGAAGGGAATCACCTGTTACTATAGACTAATAATTGAGAAACACGTCCCTGGCAGGATAGACCCACATATACAAGTATATAGATAGAGATATATAGATATCAATGTCTGTATCAATATATCTATGTCGATAAAGTGTTCATATGTAGCATAACTTCTAGGAACAGCTCCCCAAATTTGAACTGACATGTTACAGATTACGTATCCAGGGGGCAACCACTATCCCCAACTCAAATACTCTGTGGGTTCATACTCCTAAAAGTGTAGTTCGTAACCCCTAAATTGTACAGTCATCATTAATAGTCACAATTAGCTTAAAGCAAAGAAACTATTAAAAACATCTATAGAACATTCTTCAAAAACCTGGGAATCACATTTCCACAGTCATGCATAGACTCAGGATAAAGACTGGGCATGTACAAGAAGTGTGCCTCCACGTTCTCTGCTTTGACTCCTCAACTCTTTGCAATATGGCATTCTACCTCATTCCTCAGTTTAAACTACCATCTCTGAAGTTATCAATGGCCTCTTAATTGCCAAAGCTGATGTTCTTTTTTTCAGTAATAATAATTCTTTTTTTTTTAAGAGTGGTTCCCTATCAGGGAATGGTCTTAAAAAACTAGTATGTTAATGTAATGCAATATTATTCTGCATAACTAACATCACATATGAAAAATTCAGTACAATTTGTAGAAACTGATACAGAATAGAACCAAAAAAATATGTAAATTATAATAGTAATACAAAGGAAACAACACTTAAAAAAAACTCTCAGAAAAATACAATGACCATCTTTAACTTCAGAAAAGTCATGAGGGCACATACCATCCTTGGTAGAAATGTACTAGAATGACATAATAATAATAGCATTCACATAGAGACTTTTTTTAACTGTTTGTTGTAGTAAGGTTGTTATCATGTTTATATCATCTTATTTACATTTATCTGTTTTTTTCATTTTTCAAATGCTTTATTAACTTCTAATTTACATCATTCATTTCTGCCAGATTTTGAGTTACAAATCTTCTCCCCGTTTTTCCCCTACCCACTGCCCCTAAATAGCAGTCCCATAGGATATCCCCTCCTCCAATCTGCTCTCTTCCATATTTTCTCCCATACCCCTTTCGACTTTTCCAGTAGGGCATGGTGGATCTCTATGCCCCAGTGTGTGTATATCTTATTTCCCAATTACATGTAAAATAGTATTAATCATAGTATATATATTTAAACATTTGATTTTAAAGCTTGTGTAGCTAATGCAAAACAATAACATAATAGATATATTGTAAAAGACTGACTATATATCCCTCCCTCCTATCCCACCTCCCACTTGTTCTGTTCTCTACTTTGATCCCTTCCCTTTTCAAAAGTGGGTGCTTCTAACTTCCCTCCAGCCTGCCCTCCCTTCCATCATCCCCCCTCTCATCACCTTCCCCCATACTCTCTTGTAGGGTGAGATATCCTATTTAGTGTGTATATCATTCCCTCAAGCCAAATTCAATGAGAATAAGGTTGACCCATTCCCTTTTGCCTTCCTATTCTTCCCCTCCATTGTAGCCATTTTCCCTTGCCTCTTCTATATGAAACAGTTTACCCCATTCTGTCTCTCCCCATCTCCTCTCATTATATTCCTCTCTCACCTCTTCATTTCACCTTTTAAGTATCATCCCTTCCTATTAAATTGGTCCTGTGCCCTCTATGTGTGTATACCTGTAAACATATATACACACATTCACATATGTATTCATATGCCCATATACCCTCATATATAGACATATAAATAAATATATATATATATATTTCTATTCCCTTCAACTATTTTCATACTGACAAAAGTTTCATCAGTTACAATTATTGTTTTTCCATGTAGGAATGTTAAAAGATCAACTTTGATAAGTTCCTTATGATTTCTTTTCCCTGTTTACCTTCTCATGCTTCTCTTGCTTCTTGTATCTGAATGTGAAATTTTCCATCCAACTCTGGTTTTTTTCATCAAGAATGCTTGAAAGTCCTCTATTCCACTGAATGACCATATTTTCCCCTGAAACAGGATACTCAGTTTTGCTGGGCAGGTGATTCTTGGTTTTAATCCCAGCTCCTTTGACCTCTGCAATATCATATTCCAAGTCCTTCAATCCCTCAGTGTAGAAGCTGCCAGATCCTGGGTTGTCCTGATTGTGTTTCCACAATATTCAAATTGGTTCTTCTTGGCTGCTTGTAATATTTTCTCCTTAATCTGGGAATTCTGGAACATGGCTATAATATTCCTAGGAGTTTTCTTTTGGGGATCTTTTAAAGGAGGTGATCGGTGGATTCTTTCAACCTCTATTTTGACCTCTGGTTCTAAAACATCAGGGTAGTTTTTTTTGAGAACTTCCTGGAGGATGATTTCTAGGTTCTTACTTTGATAGTGGCTTTCAGATAGTCCAATAATTTTTAAATTATCTCTCCTGAATCTATTTTCCAGGTCAGTGGTTTTTCCCATGAGATATTTCACATTGCCTTCTATTCTTTCATTTGTTTGGATCTGTTTAAGAGCATCTTGATTTCTCATACAGTCATTAGCTTCCATTTGCTCCAATCTAATTCTGAAGGAATGATTCTCCTCATTGACCTTTTGAGATTCTTTTTCAATCTGGCAAATTTGGCTTTTTAAGGCATTCTTCTCCTCATTACCTTTTCAAGCCTCTTTTTGCCATTTGAGTTAGTCTATTTTTTAAGGGGTGATTTTCCTCAGTCAGGCTGTTGACTCTCATTTCATAATTTTCTTGCATTGTTCTCATTTCTCTTCCCAATTTTTCCTCCATTTCTCTTATCTGCTTCTTAAGCTCCTTTATGGCCTGTGACCAGCTTGTATTTTCCTTTGAACTTTTTGGTGCAGGAGTTCTGACTTCATTGTCTTCCTCCTGTTCCATGCTTTGCTCCTTTTTGTCCCCAAAATAGGAGTCTAATATTGGAATCTTCTGTCTGCTTTGTTTCCTTTGCCTGGTCATGTTGCCCCTCAGTCCCTTGACCCCTGGACTTTTTGCCACAGTAGGAATCTTCCACCAGACAGGGGAGCTTTCATCCCAAATGCTGGGGTTTTCTCAGGTGGCAGAGGTATTAAATGGGTGCCTTCTCTGAGGCCTCCACACACTCTGGCAAACTGGATACATACCCCAGGTCCTCTACCCTAGACTGCAATCCAGATCCAAGCAGGTTAAATCAAGAGCAACTTCCCCTCAGACTGGTTGCTTGGTCCCCCTACACTCTGCAGGCCAGGAGCTAAAGCTGCCACATGGTGCTGGATGGCTATGCCGGATGTCTCAGTGGTTTCTCACCTCATGGGCAAAAGCTGATGCACTCCCACTTACTGGATCCCAAAGTCCAGACTGCACTGACCTCTCACTTTGTCCTTCGCATCTATGTGTTGATAATTCTGGAAATGGCCACAGCTACTGCTGATCTGGAGCCCCTCTTAGTTCTAATCATTCTTGACACCATTTGATACTTTTGACCACCCTGCCTCCTGGATGGTTTTTCTTAAGTGTTGGTGACACTGCTCTTTCCTAGTTTGCCTCCTACCTGACTATTCTGCTCTGTCTCCTTTGGTAGCTCATCATCCACATCATAGCCTCTAATCACGGGTATTCCTCAAAGTTCTGTTCTACGTGCTTTTCTCTCTATATATTCTCTTTCTTGGTAAAGCTATTAAGTCTGATAGGTTTAACTACCATCTCTGTATAGATATACATGTCCAGCCCCCATCTCTCCAATTAATAATAGTCCCAGATCACCAGTTGCCTACTAGACTGGATGTCTCAGAAACATCTTAAACTCAATATATCAATTTAAAATTAACCTCTCTTTTCCCCTGAGCCTTCTCCCTTTTTAGACTTCCCTATAGGGGCAGCTAAGTGGTGCAGTGGATAGAGCACCAGTCCTGACATCACAAAGATTTGAGTTCAAATCTAGCCTAAGACATTTGCTAACTGTGTGACATGAACAAGTTACTTAACTATGTTTGCTTCAGTTTCTTCATCTGTAAAATGGGGATAATAATAGCATCCACCCCCTAGGGTTGTTATGAGGATCGACTTAGATAATAATGGCAAAGCACTTAGCACAATACCTGGTACATAGTAAATGCCATATAAGTGTTAACTACTATTATTATTAAATCCTTCCATTTCTCAGGTTTCTAATCTCATTATCTTCTACTCTTCATTCTTCTCACTTTACATATCCAGTCAGGTCCCAAGTCTTGCCATTTCTACCTTCACAAAATCTTTTATTTATGACTCCTTCTCTTCACTGTTTTAACTGCCACCTCATTTCAGAACCTCATCACCTCTTATCCAAATCACTACAACAGCCTCCACATTAGACTTCCTATTTCTAGTCCTACAGCACTCTAGCCCATCCAAGGTAATTTTCCTTAAGTACAAGTCTGACCATGTATTGTGCTAATCAACCAATTCCACTGGCTTTCTGTTGCCTCCAGAACAAAATGAAAACTCTTCTCTTTAACTTTTCATAACCTGGCCCCAAGCTAACTTTCCAAACTCAGTATATGTTACTCCCTCTCCAGAACTCAATATGTAGTCTTTCCAAATTGACCTTCTCTCTATTCTTCACACACATTCCACTGAACCCATGCCCAGAATGCCACTCTCTCATTGCCTCCATTTCATATAGTCTCAATCCTAATTTAAGATGTTGATCCAACATCATCTTCTGTATGAATCTTTTTCCTGACTCTTCAATCTAAAGAACCTTTTATTTAACTAATATGTGTGTATATAATATATGTATGTATAGACACATACATATTATATATGTACAGACATATATAGATTAATTTTCTATATATATGCTGCATATATTTTACAGGTACTCATTTTCTACTCCATTGTAATACTGAGCTCATTTCACATAGGGATTATTTCATTCTTTGTATTTATATCCCTAAAGCCCAGCATATTACCTGGCACTGGCAGGCACTTAGTAAGTATTGATTAATTGATTAGGAATATGTGACCAAGATAACTCATACCTATGGCATCAAAGGACTCCTATAATCTTTTGCTTTTTCTAGTGTTCTCACTCTGTTCCCTAAATGTCTTTCCTTGGCAAATCATCCATATAGGTTTCTTGGTCCAACTCCACTCGACAGTCTGATTAATGATTCTCAGAGTTTATTCTCTCCTCTCTGTTGTCATACTCCTTAGAGCCGCCTCCAATATCTTTCTCTAGCCTTTCCTGAGCATGCTCTATATTGGGTGTGATGTCTCCTACAGAATGAGTAGCTACACTACAAGATCCTATGGTTGATGGGTGGGGTGAAAGAGAAAGAAATACCTTCCCATACCCACCTACTTTCTGATAAAGAAGCAAGGGAGAAGGCAAAGAGTGAACCCCTCTACAGACCTTGGTTCTTCCTCCAAAGTTAGCTCCTTTCTATACTTCCAGGGTTCATACTCCACAAAGCTTTTCTACTTCAGTCCCCCAAAGCTGGTAGGCTTGATTTTTATAGGACACTAGGCACATGGTTATCTCCAGTCAGCCAAATGCAAGCTGCTTCTATTAATTCCATGAAATAGAATTTCACACTTTGTAAAGGGGTAACAATGCAAAAGCTTTTCTTCATACTTCACTTAAAATGGTTAGCATTAAAACTTGTCAATTTTTGCCTTCCTCTTTTATTATTTCATCAAGTGGGCAGGAAGGGAGGGAAGAGACCAGTTGAGCAGGGGTGTTACAAATTCTAGCTCACATTATATTCAAAATAATGCAAGATAAAATTTTTGTAGGGGAGAGCAATAGCAACTGGAGGGATCAAGAAAGGTTTCTTGTAGAAGGTAGTATTTCAGTAGAATTCAAAGAGTTGGATATTATCATATTATTCTACTAGTGAAATTACCTTTATAGGTGCCTGTTAAAGAATATTTTCATAATAAGTTGCTCAACCCTCCCCCTTATAAGCTGATACTATTAATAAGACCTGTGTACATTTATAGAACAAAGAAAATAATTGCATTCTTCATCTTCTGCACAAGGACCATAAGGACAAAAAGCCCCAGGCAGGCAACCCTAGGATCATTTGTTTTGATATCAAAATTCTTTGAAGTTATTTAGTCTATACTCTTCTTTTTATAAATGAGGGAAGAGGCCCAGAGATGTTAAATGACTTGCCCATGGTCATAAAGGTAACAATTATCAGAGACAGATTATGAAGACAATTTCTCTGACTCTAAATCTAGCCCTTTTCCCACTGTACCACAATAATATCAAAGGAAAAGTAAGGAAACCATAACATTTCCCATGGCATAGTAATTATGCCACCACCCCCCATTACATATACATAGTTAGAGACTTTTATCTCAGCTAGAATCATGTGAAAAAGAGTGTGGGCAATGACCATCATTCATCCACTGATCTGGGGAGAATTAAGAGAAGATGAAAAGGGACTTCCCTCATTTGAACCTGAGTAAATATATAGTAGATACTCTCCTGGCCATAAATAATTGAATTGAATAGTTAAAAATGAATTGAACTCATGTAACTTAATCTCTAAAGGAATGTTGGTTCTGTAATAATAAATAACCAGTGGCATTTCAAATACATAAACTAAGGAAGTGTGGAAACAACTTTACATTTTATTATTGCTAAACATGATCCACAGCCTATAGTCAAATGCCTCAATGATTCTGGCACTACATAGGGTCCTAAAGATACTAAGGAATGTAGTTAGAATGCAATAACTAATAGTTATTGTTGTTCTAGTTATATATATATATATATATATATATATATATATATTTACATATACATATATAGTTATTCTAATGGCTCGAATGCAATAAACAAGTAATATTGGAAATGTCTCTTAATTCAGATCTTTTTAAATACCTTGTAACTTTGACTCTTGCCTTAATAGATATTTTCCTGTTTTCTTTACATTTTGACAGTGTCATACTACTAGCTCATAGTTCTGTATATTTGACATGCCTCTTTCACATTCCCTGCACATTCCTTTTTCCCCCTTCATAGGATCATAGGAATCGAGCTGAAGAGACTTTTGATTCCATTTAGTTCATTCCCCTCATTTTATAGATGAAGAAACTGAGATCCATAAAGGTTGAATGACTTGCCCATGATCATACAAGCCACAGAGGCAGTACTTTAATTCAAGTCCTTTAACTCCAAAGACATCATTCCCTTCTGATCGGCTTCTAAGTCTGTACCATGGAGAAGTATCTGCTATAGCACCTGGCCAGAACTGTTCCTAGGTGGGGCTCCTCTGCTCTATTTCTCCTTTTGTCTCTCCCTCAGAGAACGTGGCCATGTTTTCTAACTAATTCAGGTTTATGTTCTTAATAATAAATAGCTAGCATTTATATAGCATTTTAAAAAGTGCTTTAAAAATATTATCTCATTTGATCTTCTCAACAGCCCTGTAAGGTAGATCAAGAAATTGAAGCATAGAAGAGTTAAGTGGCTTGCCCTGAGTCACATATTTAATCAATGTCTGGGACTGAATTTGAACTCAGGTCTTTCTAAGTCCAGCATTCTAACCACTATGACACAGCTGCCTAATGTATATTTTCCTGATATTATTCAACCCCAAGTGTATATATCAACAAACTCAGTTCATACCTCCTCTGTTCCATATAGTCAGAATTATTTTGGAAAAAAAGATAGCATTAGGAGATATGGACTACAGTGTATTCCTTTATTCCTCAAGAGCCTTCCCAGCCTGACTTTACCAAATGGTAAGCCCAAGAAGCCATGGAATAGAAACATATTCTTTATATGTAGCATTTATGGGTCAAATTGAATATGAATATTTGGGCTGGGAATGCTCTTGAGGAATAAAAGAATACGTTGTAGTCCATATCTTCCAATGCTCTCTTTTTTCTAATGATCTTCTTGGGCTTACCATTTGGTACATAAGCTGAGATAGTTTTGTACCCTGAAAGGGGATACTATGATGTTAATATCATGGGATGGAAAAGTGATAATGTTTGCTCTTTAGGAATGTTCTAGAAATTTATACAATTCCATAATCTATCAAAAGGTTTCAAAGAAAAGGACTAAATTGATTATAAATAAATAAAACTATTTCTAACTTATGGAATTCATGTTGTGAAAGATGAAAATACCTTACTTAAAGTGTGAAATACTATCTTCATAGATTGAAGGAACTGTCAGAGCAGAATATGAACTGGAATATCTACTACTTGAAGGACAGTGCTTTGATGAAACTACTGGACAACCTCCTCGGGGACTTCAGTTTACCCTAGGCATGAAAAAGAATCCTGTTATGGTTGACACTATTGTGATGGCCAACCTTGTGAGTATTGTTTAGAAGTTGTTATTTTCCCATATCATCTAAATCCACATTTATTAAGCACTTCCTTTATATATAATAGACAGGTATCATGGTAAAGTCAGGGAGACTTAGGATTAAGCTCTTCTTGTACAAATTAACTATGTGAACTTGGACAAGTCACATAACTCCATGCATCAGTTCATCAGTTTCCTATTTGCATAAGTGGAAGAAGCTTCCAAAGCTAACATTACCCAAATAGATGAAATCACCACTGCCTTACCAAAAAAAAAGCTGTACAGAACAGTTTGCTAGATCCTAGGAGAAATACAAAGATAATTAATGTACATTTCATCCTTATTGAGCTCCTAGTCTAGCAGAGAGAATGAAACATTTATAAAGATAAATAACTATAATGGACTCATGACTTCTACTTCCTCCACAAGTGCAGATCATAACCCATCCTTTGTGGGTGATGTGTTCAAAGAAATCATTACCTAGAAGCTAAACAGTTGCCCAGCATTAAAGGACTGAAAGTTTTTTAGGTTGGTACAATCTGTCTGCATTTATGCATCAATCAGATGATGCTCAAGAACTCTGGATCATGTTTGTACTACAGTGAAGTGCTGGAGTACAATACTTAAGTAGCACCATACCATTAAACAGTAATTCCAAGGTAGAAATGCAAAGGGTTATTTAATATCTAAAGAGAAAGAAAAAAATCCATTCTAGTTAGGGAAATTAGGAGAAATTTTCTGAATGAGTTGACCATTGAAATAGGCCATAATGAAATGGGTAAGATTTGAGGTGGCAAAAATAAAAGGATAGGCATTCTCCTTCATGAATTAATTATATCAACAGAGCTGCATTCTTACAAGCATGTTCCATAATAGAGTACAATTGAACACTTAGGTTCTAAGATAAAAATGTAGGAATGCCTATATTGTGTGTGTTCCATAAAAAAAGAATAATTGAGAAGTTTAATTAGAAATGTAAGTAGTAACTGACCTTAATCTTATTAGATTTTATATAAATGTGGTTAGATAAACTTTATTTTATCACTATAGATCAGTTTTCGGGAAACAAAATTGAATGGTATTAGGAATAAATTCATTAATGGGAAAGGAGGGTCTTGGTTTTGAAACATTTTACTGAGGAAAATTAGAATCTCTTCTACAATAACTTAAATATGCATTACTGTTTCTGGTGCAATCCTTCTTAGAGGTAGAGGTATAAACTAGATTAGAATGAAAGGTCCCTTCCAACACAATTAAAAAAAAACTTTTATTAAACCCTTATACTATGTGTGATATCATTATCCCTACTTAATAACTGTTCTCTTGGATATTTAATTCTAGTCACAGTACTTTTTCTTCTCATAAGGGATATTTTCAATTAAAAGCAAATCCTGGTGCTTGGATTCTGAGATTACGCCAAGGGAAATCTGAAGATATTTACCAGATAACTATGTAAGTAACCCTATTTTGGAATAATGTGATCATCTTTTTTACTGGCTCTTACAAGAGAGTTATTTCAATTGCATAATAACATAATAATAACATATAGGAAAACGTTCCTTAGCTTTAATGGATTTGGCAAAACTAAACTCATTATTCTTCTCCCCCAACCCACCTCTTTCCTACTGAGAGTACCTTTCTGTTGTCAGACATCCTAGTCTGAAACCTAGAGATCATCTTTGACCCTATTCTCTCTCATATCCCAGTTTAGCAACTGACATTCAATCAGTCAGTTGCCAAGTCTTGTCAGTTCTATCTCCATAACATATCTCACATCCATCCCCTTCTCTCAATTCTCTCATCTTCTATCCTCATCTAAGTACTTATCACCACTCATCTGGAGTTTTTGGTAATCTCTTAAGTAGTATCCCAACCTCCAGGCTCTTCACTGTCTAATCCATCCTCCCCAGAGCTGCCAAAATGATTTTCCTAAAGACTCTGACCATGTCACTCCCCTCATCAAGAAACTCCAGCAGCACCCTATAAGTTTGGGCTAGAATAAAATGCAAACTTCTGTTTGGCATTTAAAATCTATTGCAATCTCTTCCAAATTTATCATTCATTTCTCTATTTCTTTAATTCATTGTTGTCCCTCAGACATGACATTCTATCTCTTATCTCTGTACCTTTGCACATAGCCTTGCCACCATCTCTGGGATGCATGCGACCACTTAGAATCCCTAGGTTCTTTCATTGCTCAACTCAAGCACCATCTCCTATGTGAGAACTTTTCTGATGTCCTCAGTTGCCAGTTCCATCTCCTAAAAATATGTCTTTTGTATCTACTTGTATGTATATATGTTGTTGTTTTTTAATAGAATTTAAGCTCCTTGAAGTCAGAAATTGTTTAATTTTTTTCTTTGTATCTCTAATCTAATTTTGTCTTTATATGCCTAACCTAACATAATGTGATTTGTACCATAGTAAGCATTTAATAAATTATTGTTGTTTGAGTGTCTCTGTACCTTACTCATCAGATGATTTTGGATAGTTCACTTAAACTTTCTTAGCCTACACCTATTTAAAAAAAAAAGAATCCCCATTTTCATCTCTTGATTAATTCATTGTAAAAATCAAATAATGAATGTGAAAATGCTTTGTAAATTATAAAGTACACTTCAGATGAAGCATGTAAGCTATTGTAATTATAAACTAAAAGAAAAAAAATCATTAAATTCTAGATTTGCCCAATACTATTTAAGGATACATTCCTCATCCTTCTTATCTTTTACCACCAAGATTTTGTCAAGGATCATGGGGAAATAAAGAGGTTTCACATGCTAGAAAAAGCTGTTCATTGTTAACTTTCCCTCAGTATTTATGATTTTGTAAATTTGCAGTAGATATGTAGAGTAGTAAGGTTGGTAAAGAATTTAAATGTTGTTTAATGTCAAATCAATAATCTAGGACCAGAACTTTTAAAGTAGTTAGTGATAAAATTAATTTACTGTGGATATGACTAATGGAAGTTTTATATAGCAAGTAGACAGTTTACTTGTGTGACATTCAGCAAATCACTTAACCTCTTTAGGACTCACTTTTCTCATCTGTATATTAGGTAGTTTCACCTTTCTCAGATGCCTTCTAATTCTGATCTTTTAATTTACAAGCTTTTATTCTCTCTTCCACTTCCCTCATTGAAAACAGAAAGAAAAAAAGAAAACCCTAAGTCTATGATCCATTGACTTTAAATGTTTGTATATTATCAGTAGTATATACTCACAACCTTTAGCATGATAATGTTGGCAATATTCAAATGAGTTGGTTAAAGTTTACACTTCATCAGTTGATCCTCACCATGGACTTTAAAACTTGATTCACTTTTACTTTTTCTTTTTCTATGGATATTATCAAAATCAAGCTTCCCCCCCCTTAAATTTAGTACTGTCATTATTCAGCTAGTTATGGAAGGTTTTTGTAAGGTGATAGGGAAGGCAAGTATTCATTACAAATGGTTTCACTATAATACCTTAGTGATTATGCAATCATGATAAATTTTTTGAAGTATAAATTGAACAAAAAACATTCCCTAGGAAAATCTAATATTGAAAGGTTTTTTCTAAAGTCAAGGAAATGCTTTTGATGTTGTAAACCACTAATTTTAACATCTGTCACTTTAAGTAAACTGTTAGCATATATTTTCAATTGTTTATTATGTTTTTCATCATAATGAATATAGTTCCTTCTGTTGTGGTAAAACCCCATTCTGCTCATTCTTATTTCATTTGTGTGACATAGATGGATTTATAGACATTTCAATGAACATTTGTCTATTTTAGATAGATAGGAAAAAAACATTTATTAAGTACTTGCCATTTGCCAGGTACTGTGCTAAGTGCTAAGGATACGAATAAAAATAAACAAGATAATCTTTGTCCTCAATGAGTTTATATTCTGAAAGAGAAGATGACATATAAAGGGGAGACTGGGTAGTACACTCATAGTGGCATAGCTGGCAATGTCCAGGAAGTGTTGTTGAGGCCTAAAGCCAAGCTATCAAAGCCCAGTGTGTTTCCAGGGTCACAGTCTAATTTTCAAATCAGGAGAGAATGAAGACAACATGACCGGAGATGTTGGGGAAATATGTTTATACAATTAGGGAATTTCCCAGATACTTTAAATAATTTTTTTAAACTTATCAAACAAATACCCCAGTGAAAAGATAAATATGAAACATCTTGTTTTGTTCAGATAGAATATAAAGTTTCAGCATAAAAATTGCAAATGTCAGAGTTAAGGTTTATAGAGCAACTAACATCAGTATTAGTTGGATAATCTTACCATTGGTTGTCAAGTTCTTTCTACCATTAAATTTTATGACTATTGGTTGACATTATCCATAGCTTAGATTCTAGCTATAACTTCTGTTTTTGTATGCTTAAGTTTATATCATTCAGGTCTAGGAACAGTATATATGTGCCAATATGACTAAAGTATTTCTAAGTATACTTTCAGGATCAAAATATTTTTTTGTGAGAATTTTTCTTTATCTACAAAATATAAACTGAGTGAGAAAATCATATGTTTCTTCAACTCACTTTGTCCTTATTATCAAAGGAATTCACAGTCTTACCTTTTTTCTCACCACATTTTATTAAAACTTCTATTGATATAACAATATATCTTAGCATATCTGTCCCAGGCCTCCATTGACCTGTGACTAAACTTCTTGCTTACTAGCTGCTAACAATATCTATCTTCATCTTTCTTCATCACTTCTCTCCCTCCTGATTTGATCTAATACTTATTCCCAATCTTCGATTTGGAGAAAGATCAAAATAGTTAAAGCAGTAAACTGACCTCCAAACAAGTTTATTTAGAAGGAACAGTTAGGAAATGAGAAAGTCCATATTTTTTTCTACTAATTTGCAACCTAGACATGCTTGTGCTTTATAAGGATAATTTTTTGAACCAAGTATAAAATTTATATTTACCCTTATTAAATTTCATATTATTTGATTCAGCTTATTAGCTTAGCCTGTTAAGCCTTTATAAAACCTAATCCTCTCATCCACTGCATTAGTTATCCCTACTAGCTTTTTGTCATATGTGCCTTTAGACAAGGATAATTAATGTAAAACAAGACCTCCTGGCAAGTAAATACTGACTTCTAATGACTACTCCTTGGGTTTGGCCATTGAGATAGTTTGAAGTCCACCTAATTCTTCTGTTGTCTAGCCTACTTCTCTTCATTTAGATGGCATGAGAAATTTTGTCAAATACTTTGCTTAAATTTAAGTAAATTGTACCTAAAGCATTGCCTTGATTCTCCTAATATACATTCTCTCATCTAGAAAGGAAATAAAGTTGTCTGTCATAACCTGAACTTGACAAAAAAAAACAAAACAAAACAACAAACATGCTGTTTCTTAGTGATCACTTTAGATTTCAGATTGTATTCCTGTAAAAATAATGAAAGATATGTAAGATGTATTTCTCACCCTCTAAAGCCTATAAATCTGCTTAGGGATTCATTGAAAGAGTTAAGGATATTTGCAAGGAATTGCAATGTAACGTATGCAAGCTATATAAGTACAAAGGAAATGCGGATAAGCATGCTAAAAGTGTTACAGCATTAATAATGAGAGGCTTCCTGGAGAAGTTATTTTTACTGAATAACTCATCACTGTATCAACATGCAAATCCCTAAGCTATTTTCATAATTATTGTTATTAATTAGAGAATAATTGGTTGTTGAGCAAAGTTGACATGTTCAAGATGGTTGTTCAAATGAGCAACATTGTTTTTTATACTGCCACAATCTATAAGATACTAATGCTGATAAACTAAAAAAACCAAGATGACAGAATGGTAAGAAGCAATGAGGTGAATTCCTATTTACAAACTCCTCCAAATGTATCTAGGACTAACTCAAATCCTGATATGAAAATCCAGAAAAAGTTACAGTGTCTTTTTTCTAGCCCTGCTTAGGAGATGACAACCTTTTTGTCTGCAGATACTGGGGGTGAGGATGAGTGTGAACTGGCAGCTTTGTCAGACAGTATCTAGTTTTGGATCACTGATCTAAGGTGGAATGAGAAAGAGACATGCATATAGAATTGGCATCCTTGGGTACAGAGGCCACCAAGAAAGGAGGAAGTTCAGAAGCCAGCAGCAGTAGTTTGGTTCAGACCCCAGATTCTGGTCACGGTTTCACTTCCAGTATCTTGTCCAATCTGTACAGGATAACTAAGAGGAATCCAGACCAAAGAGTGATCATACCATTATGCCACTTGAAACAACAGAGCTTTTCAGCTGTTTCATAGGAGTGAAGTCCAACAGGGATTTACTTTTGAATAAACTCAAACCTAGGTCAAGAACTTGTGGATTTCAGATGAGAAGGGAGCAGACTTTGCCGTGGAACAGACCAGTTTATTTTTTTTCAGAGTAACAAGGTTTATTGGTTTTGTATTGCCAAACCTGTGAGAAATCTGCACAATTTAATGGGGGTAAGATTGTTACTTTTATACAGAAAAAGACTCTATTCTGAGAAGATCTGGATGGGATTAAGGAGTGGCAAGTAGTCTGGGGTGGGCCAGGGGCAGATGTTGAAAGGAGTTAAGTGACAAGGCCACAATGAAAGGACAGTTAAAAGGATTATTGAGTATACTGGGATTGGGATACCTTAGGTAATCACCATGGGTTGGGTTCCTAAAATTTGTGGGAAAGTGGAATAGACCACGTTGGGAGCATTTGAAGCTGTCTATAATCTGTCTCTGAGATCTGGAAATAACAAAACATTCAATACCCCTAAGAAAGCAGCCACAGGACCAACACATACCTTTCCACCAAAAGTATGAAAGAGCTTGTCCCTAACATTAAAGCCAAAGTCAGGAAGTAGATTGTAAAAAAAGAAATGGTCAAACCAAAAAAGACTTTCCCCATCATGAACTTTTATGGCATCAAGGATGCCCAAGACACAGAAGAAGATAATGACTCTAAAACATCTATAAGCAACGCCACAGGGAAAAATACAGCTTGGGGACAAATTCAGCTAAAATTCTAGATGAGATGAAACAGGAGTTCTATTATATTTTTGTAAATGAAATGAGAGCCTTACAGTTGTGCATTACAGAAATGATGAGAAGAATGGTTTCAAAAAAACCTTGGAAGATTTATATGAAATCATACAAAGTGAAGTGAGCAGAACCAGAATAACATTGTTCACCAATATTGTAACAATGATCAACCATGAAAGATTTAGCTAGGTTGATCAATATGATGATTCAAGAAAATTCCACAGGGTTCATGATGAAATATATCTACCTCCAGAGTGAGATCTGGTCAATTCTAAGTGCAAATTAAAGCATACTTTTTTCACTTTCTTTATAGTTCTTGTTTTTTTATTATTTTTTCAATATCACTAACATGGAAATATATTGCGTGACTTTACATGTATAATTGATCTCATATGGCTTGCCTTCTCAATGAGTGGGGGAGAGGTGGAAGGTAGGAAGGAAACTTGGAACTCAAATGAGAGCTATAGAAGAAAGGATTGGAAAGAGCTTTTCCAATTAACTCAAATGAGAGCTATAGAAGAAAGGATTGGAAAGAGCTTTTCCAATTAACTCAAATGAGAGCTATAGAAGAAAGGATTGGAAAGAGCTTTTCCAATTAACAGCTTGGCACAACAGTTACAAAACCCTGCCCAATCAGCAAATTCCCTGAAAATTAAAGAACATTGAACTATCTGAACACCATGACCAAAGAAAGAACCTAGACAGCCTATTGCAAAAACTCTTTAAAAGACCCAGAAAGCAAAGAGAACAGAGAAAAATTCACCAATCACCTCCTGAAAGGAAAACTCCCAGGAACAACATAGAGCTTCCAGGCCAAAGAAAAAATACTGTAAGCAAACAAGAAGAAAGAATTCAAGAATTCAAACATTGAAGAGCCAAAGTCAAAATCATACAGCTATGACTATAAAGGAGTGAAGTACTTGGAATATGATATTCCAGAAGGCAAAGGAGATAGATTTAGAACCAAAAAAAATTTTTTTTACCAAAAAAACACAATAAAATGCTACTGAGGGACAGGGGTAGCTGGAGTGAATCTTTAATGAGAGAGTTGCCAACCATTCCTGATGAGAAGACCAGAACTGCAGAGAAACTTTGAAGTCGAAAGACAGAAGGGCAACATAAAAAGGCAAACATAAATGAACAATGATAAAGGACTAACAAGGATAAATTATTTGTATTTAAATATGGGGAAATGATACATGTGTCCCCTCTGAACCCTACCATCAACAGGGTCCACAGGATTATAATTAGACTAGGCCTGAGAGTGTTCCTGTTATATCTTGATCTTAAGATAACAATGGATAAAGAAAGGGAAGAGAAATATACTTGGCTGGGGGGGGGGGAAGGAAAGGAAAATTAGGAAAAATTATCACACACTATCAGGGAGTAAAAGTAGATATGAACAAAGAAAGGAGGTAGAAGGGAATAGCTGGCACTTGAAACTCACTCTTATCTGAACTGTTCAAAAGAAGAAAGATTACACATATAAACAGTTGGGCACAGAAACATTTATTCTACTCAACTGGGAAATAGAAAAGAAAAAGGGAGAAGGAATGAGAGGGAGGGTGGATTAAAAGGCAGATTAGTCTTAATCAGAACAAACTCTAATACAACAATATTTATAGCTCTCTTTGAGGTGGCAAAGAATAGGAAACTGAGGGAGTACTCATAAATTGGGGACTGGATAAACAAGTTATACTACATAAAAGTGATGTAATCCTATTGTGCACTACTGTCCTCATCATGCTAACCAGGTATCCAGAGAACAAATGAGGAAACATGCTACCCACCTGCTGACAGAGGTGAAGGACAGAATACAGAATGAGACAAATATTTTTTGGACATGGCCACTGTGGAAATTTGTTTTTATTCACTACCCATGTTTGTAATGGGTTTTGTTTTTCTTGTATGCAATGAACTGGTAGCTAGGTGGCACAGTGAATGAATACTTGTTGTGGAATCAGAAAGATCTGAATTCAGATATCACCTCAGACACTTTCTGTGACCCTGGGCAAGTCACTTAATCCCTGTTTGCCTCTTTTTCCTCATCTGTAAAATAGGGATAAATAATAGCACCTACAGTTTTTGTGAGAATCAAATGAGATAATAATTGTAAAGTGCTTAGCACAATGCCTGGCACATGGTAAGTACTATATAAATGTTAGCTGTCATTATTATCATTGTTGCTGTTGTTACTTAGATTGATGAGGTATTTATGAAAATTGTAATATACTTTTTTCTTGATCAATTTATTGCAATAGAACTGTGTTTGAGTATGGTATATGTGGGGGTGGAGAGGAACCTGTGCAGATGGTGTAGCACCAATGCAGTATTTACAGCACCCACGATCATGATAAAACCGTGACTATTAGTATCACATGATGTTCACTTGCCAAACATACCAGATTCTCCAGATAGAGGATAGAACTGAAGGATTTATTTAGACACCAGAAAATTGAATCTCAAAACCAGTAAGCTGATTCCATCATAGTACCAAAGATATTCAGAAGCCATAATAATGCTGAGAGCCACCGCATTCTTCAACCTTCCCAGAAACCAATACAAGATCAATATCTACTAAGGAACCTGACTCCTTGCCTGAGGTCCTCCTCTCTCCCCCACCATTTGGTTAGCTCTGACCAGCTTCCTGTGGGCTCTGCTTCCCTTCCGCAAACTCCTCCCACCACAGGCTCCATGTAATTACATTCAGCCTATTAGGGGGCAGAGTTTTCTTTCAAAGCAGGGGAGGTCTTCAAACTACCCCCTAGGTTTAAGGGGCAGAGAAGATCTTCAAATTCCCATTCTCATTACAGATGGGAACAATGTTAATATGTTCCAAAACAGATTTCATTGATTATGATCACACTTTAAATTCTTCTCTCCTTAATTTATTCATTGTCACACATATCAGACTCTGTCAATCAACATCCAAAAGTCAGTCTTTTAATTACCCCAGGGAAGTTCAACCCAAAAGTATTTATTTGCTAAGTAACTACTACATTACTGTGCTTAAGACTAAAGATAGATTGGATACCATACTAATTCTTAAGGACTTTATCCTCTAATAGGAAAAGTATGTGGAATCAAAGGGCAGGAGGGGATTCAAAATAAATGTATTCTCCACATCTATGAAGAAACTGCTGAAATTCAAACTAACCAGACTATAGGAGATTATTTAGCATCTGGAGAAATTTCAATTCATATTACATAACTGGGACAAATTTTAAAAGCTGCAAAAGGCAAAAGTCTGAAGTGCCCTAGCACAATACCTTTCATCTAGTCAATGTTTAATAAGTATTTATTGCCTTGAGTTGAATGTATCCTAGTATGTTGGGCAAGTTATTGGTTTTTTGGCAATTAGGTGGTACAGTGCAATAAAGCAATAGATCTGTAGTCAGAAAGACTTGGGTACAAATCCAGCCCCATACATTTACTAGCTGTGTGACTCTGGGCAAGTCACTTAACCACTGTCTAGCTCAGTTTCCTCATCTGTAAAGTAGGTATAATAAAGTACCTACCTCCCAGAACTTTTGTGAGGAGATTATATTTGTGAAACTTTTCAAACTTTAAAGCACTATATAAATACTAGTTATTGTTTGTATTTTTCCTTGTTAAACATGAGTTGATAATAAAACTAACATTTCACTGAAATAAGACCTGTGATTAAAAGATAACTACTTGTAAACTAGATATGATGGAAACTAATTAAAATGTTTCCTGGTGGGGATTTAGTATAGCAAGCCCTTATAGCTCTTGGTAAACCTGTTTTTGGTGACTTGGAAATAAAAGACTTAGAAATATCATGTTCACTTGTATGAGTAGCGGGTGAACACCAATTCTTTTTGCTTTTCCATTAACATCCTGTTATAAAACTAAGCAAAGTGATAGGGTTTTTTCATACCTATTTCTCTGTTTTCTATCTGTATCCCTCTCGTGATATAATGGGTTAAAACATACAGTAAATCATACTAATTTAGGCTAATTTATAGGGAGTTTTATATGAAGAATAATTTTCAAATTCTGTTACTCAGAATATATATGGTTATGAAACTAGGCTTAGCAGTTATAAGATAATGTAGGTCTACTATAATGAGCAGATAAAGAATAGATAAGAATGATTTATAGTTGTGATAGTAACATGATAGTTTCTATTTACATAATTTTTTGGCAGACAAGTAGTACATTCCTTAACAAACAATAACTTGTTCTCTAAAGTATATGGTCTACTTAAAATTATTCATTTCCTTAGTGATCTTATTTAGACCAGTTCCTATCAAATTGTAAGAAATTTCTAGTTGGGTATGTCCAAATTATTAAAGTTTTATTGTTCTTATATAAAGGACTTAGGGCCAGACCTATGATTGCATTGGTAAAGGAAACTCCTTCTACCACCATTTGTTCTGCAACTTATAGTCTCAGAGTTGTTAAGGGGAACTGAGAAGTAAGAGTGTCCAGAATCACACAGGTCATAGATGTCAGAAGTAGAAAGTGAGCTCAGCTTGGGTCTGATTTTTAAGGCCATTTTTTTATCTATTATACCACTCTGCTTCTCTGTACTGAGAGTAAATTTAATAGGACCCCAAATTTTCATATTACTTTACCACACAAAAATATTTAGAGGTGTGAGTTTCTAGGGGTTGTATAAAAGAGACTAGAAAGTATTGAATGAATAATTTAAGCATAGTTTATATTTAGCATATATTACATATTTGTGTATTTTTAAAATTTTAGACATGAAGAAACAGACTCTCCACCAGATGTAGATGATGTCATCGTGGTATTAAGCAACTTCAAAAGCAAGATTTTGAAAGTCCAAGTATGTAAAACATTCTTTATATGAATCATATTTGGTAAATGATCTGAAATCTCTTGATTTTCTCTTCAAAATCAATATATCATATTTTATATCTCACTTGTAGGGATGTAAATGCATTAGTTAATCTTTTATGTATCTTAAAATGGTTTTATTTAGTTTCTTCACTTGATTTTGTGAGGTTCTATTTGCATTTAATTTATGTGTAATATTTTGTTCAATAGTAATATGTAGAATAGCAACCATATATCCCATATTAAAACTCAACAAACACTATACCAATCAAGTAGAATATATATATATATTTTCTGCTCTCTAGTGGCTTTTAAGTAATATACATGTAAGTGCAAAATATAAAACAAGAAAATGATCTGAATGGGATGGAGATAGAGAAGTACATCTTGAAGGAGTTGAGTTTTGAGTCAAATCTCAGCCTATTTGGTATAAGTTGGAATTCTTCAGGACACATATGAGTGCTCTTGTTAGAGCATAGAAGTGAGAATAAGCAAAATGTGAGGAATGTCAGAAATTAGACTGATTGGAACAGAGAGGCACAGTCAAATGATATGGTTATGTGAATTAGGAGAGAGTTAATGGAAGGTGTTTTGCTTTGGTGGACTGACAAATTTAACTTATACAATGAGAATAGAATATTCTTAAGTAGGAGAAGAATATGGTAAAAATAGTATTTGATGAAGATTTGTTAGCTGTGTGCAAAACGAGTTGAAAAAAGAAACAAGGAAGACAGGTAGCAAGCTTTTGAAATAACTCATACTAAAGCAATAAGTATCATCAGAAACAGAGGTGAAAAAGTAAATCAGAGTGTTTATTACATGTGGAGGATTCAAAAAATGACTGAAGTTTCAAGCACTGGGATCCATATGATTCGTGTGAATTTACATCTAAATCTGTTCTGTTCCACATTGAAATGTTGTCTAATAGATGATGAAAGAAAGATCTTTGAATTAGAAGGAATATCAATTATCTGTTTTAAACAATAAATGAAACATTAATTCCCTCTACAAAATACTCAGGAAATGGCTATCCATTCTTGGTATGAGCCCAAATTAATTAGATCAATCCAAGGACATTTCTGCATGGAAGGGAATAAGGAAAACAACAAATAATCCTGAAACATAACAGGCACCAGTATGGGGTGTCTCAAAAGTCTTGGTGCAGGTTTAAGCTTTGTAAAACTTTTTAAAATAGCATTTTATAGTAATTTTATGATATTTTTATAGTGATCTACAATAATCATTAACAATAGTAAGACCATCTCTGTATCCATTATGGAGTGTATGTATGAGAAAGTGGAAATGGTATTTGAGAATATAGGGAAAGTGTCTCTACTTCACCAAAACATAGAGGAGAAATATATGTAATACATGACAATTTAAAAACTAATCAGGTATCAATTTCCAAAATATCTCAAAGAAAGGAAGATTCCAAAAGAATAGAGAAAATTACAGATGGAATTGTAAACAGAAAAGGATGAATGAGAAGAAACCAACAACTACTGAACCATGGGTCTAATTTCTGATTTCTATAAAATTTTTATGAGAATGATTTATGCAGTTTGTTACATATTCTTAATGAAAACACAATTTTCTTTAGCAGACAATATTTCCATAATCCCATAGTTGACATAGAAGTATAAAGAACACAAGATCCCAGTGTTTATTATTGGTTGATTCTTTTAAAAATATAATTATATTTATATTGTGTTACATTTAATTTTTTTTTAATTTAGAGTGAAATGAAACCTAAAAGGGTCTCCTCCAAGGTGTTCCCTTATTGTTAAAAATCATATAAGACTCCTTGATAGAACTATATAGACCCTCTATCTTCTATCTTACTAACTTCAGTGATTCTCTGTCTTACCAAAGCGTAAAACATGGAGATATTTGCCAACCAACGATGTTATTCACTGTCATGAAATATGTTGCACATTGATGATAGATTCTCCATATACTCATTTCTCAATGAGATTATGTTGATTGCATCAAACCCCACAGGGTCTCTTCAATCAGATTAATGTGTATTCCAAAGATACTGGACTAACAATTCACATGGGCAAGATTGTTGTGTTTGTCCTCAGTTTTCGAATTGGACCCTGGCATCAGGGAAATGATGACATGACTTACAGTTGACTTTGATTTGAGTGAGGGAGGGCTGTGCAAGGTCACCAGCCTCACTTTCTCCTCCAGTCATTTGGATCCAGTGGCCAGATATTCTTTAGGATGACTGGTTGACCCAGAATGCAATGGGAGACATTGGCCCTTTTAGGCTAAGGCCTTTTCAAGTACTCTTATAGAATGAGGTCTCACCCATTCAGTGAATAGGCCTCTTTAAGAAGTGAGTCAAGGGATGGCCCCTTTAATTAGAAAAAAAAGGGAAAAAATTTCAAGTTAGGGAGGGGAAGACCTTTAGGGTTTACGTTCCAAAGACAAACAATTACCGTTGACATTAAACAACTGGATGAAAAATGCATATTACCTAAACTATGACATGCAGTTGAATGAACAGCTTGCTGAATTAAACAGTACATATGTTCTGTACAGTTACTGTATATGGATAGTATCTTGAGCCCAGAACTAAATTGGATGAGGAAAGTGAGATAGGAAATTTTACTCACATAGAAGTTCAAAATCAGAAGGATAACGTTAACAGGGAACTGTGTTAAGAGAACTAAGTCCTAATTTCATATTAACTTAGTCATTTTATATTTATTTCAACTTCTCATGGAATGATATTGTTTCCTACTATGTTTCACCTTTAATCAAATATTAAACAAGTTAAAGTAATAAATCATATATTAATTATTTGTCACAATATCCAGATACAGAAAAGGCCTGATAAAGTTGATGAAGATATCCTTACAGATAAAGATGAAGAAGGAAAAGGAATGTGGGACTCCATTAAAAGGTAATAAATATTTTTGTACAAATATGTTACTATGAAATAATTTATTAAAAGGCAAAATATGAGAAAAATTCAAATTCATAAAATTATATTTAATAGAAATTTAGAGTTAATTTATATACAATACACGTTTGAAATGAGTACCAATGAATGGATAAATTGGGCAGTTTTAAAGGGGTTTCTCTCTTTACAAACTTATCAAAATAACCATTTTCATGGGTTTTTTAAAAAACATTTAAGGATAAAAGAACAAGTTTAATTTTTCTGTCAACATTAATATGGAAAGAAATTTTGAAGAGATGCATGGATGGCTTGGATTTAAATCCACATTTAATTTCTTTTGTTCAACTTCAAAATAAACTTTACATATTTTCATAAAATCATTTTAAAGATGAGGAAAAAAATCCAGAAATGATAAGTAACTTACTTATTTCACTCTCAGTTCACATATTCAGTCAGTTGCCAAATCTTATAATTGCTCCCTCCACAACATCTCTCATATGTATCCCATTCTCCCTACTTACACAGCCACCACTCTACTTTAGCCCTTTGATACCTCCCTCCTGGACTATTGCAATAGATCCCTAGTTAGTCTCCCTGTGTCGAGTCTTTAACCATACCAGTCCATCATCTACAATACTGATTTTCCTAAACTTCAGGTCTGACCTTGTCACCTCTCTACTCAATAAATTCCATTGACTCCCTATTGTATACATATGCATGTAAAAGTATATCTAATATGTGAGATAATTTGGAAGGGAAAGCACTACAACATGGCGGGGGGGGGAGGCGGAATTAGGAAAGACTTCATGTAGGAAGTACACTTGAGATAAGGCTGGAGAGAAACTAGGAGTTTTCAGAAGCCACACAGTAGGTAAGGCATCATTCATGAAAAACAGCCAGAATACTAATTTAACTAAACTGGTATGTGTGAAGGAAGATTAGGACCAAATTGTGAAGAGAATAAATGTCTTTTATCCCATGAAATTATTCTAAAATAAAACTAATTAATTAATGTTTGTAATTATCTCTCACCAAATTTATTTTAAACTGTTTTTTTCCTTCCAGCTTCATGAAATGATATTGCACTTAACTTTTTGTCATCCTTAACCATAAAATTTTACTAATGACTTTATATTCTGAAGTACTGTTGCTGTTGCTGACACATTTCTTCATTTGACAGATAGATCGAGTATTTAGTAACAGAATTAGTTTTTGGGCTTTTCTGGTCTCATTGTGGAATTTTCTGTACATTGATTAAACTTCTCTGATATAATCAGTTTTGATGTCCTTTTTTCCATCTTATCTCCCGTTGTTTTGACCATGAATAATTTATTTAAATGCTATAGATTACAGTTGCTTTAGTTTCACAGTTATGTTTCTTTTCTCATTCTCGTCCTTATAGCTTTGTATTAATTTTAACTTTGTCCTAGAAAGAGGATGGTCTGATTACATTACTGTTGTATGCCAGCTTGGTTATTGGCACTTTAAATGTGAAATACTTTTCCAGTTCCTAAAGGGTGGTTATACTACTGGAGGGACTGAATCATGTCAGTTTTGACATTCTTTCCATACGCACAGTCAGAAGACAGAAGGATGCTGTGGCTAAATAGAAAGATGGCTTATAGTTTTCTTCTTGAAGAGGCAAATAAAGATGTTAATAGAGTTGGCTTTATTCTGTGTCCAAAAGCAACAAGAAACATCATATTTATGTTTATCAGTGTGATCAATACAATCATCTCAGATTGCAGTGTTCATGTTAATTACTCACAGGACAAAACACCTTCAATTTGTAGCTGCTTATGTGCTAACATCAGCTGCAGAAAATGAAGAGGTAGAAAAATTCTACAAACTCAATAAGACCCTCCAAATTATCAGTATATACTTTGATGCTTGGTCACTTTAATACAAAGCTCAGAAAAGGATACTGAAAAATAAGATGGAAAACATCATTCAGGAATAAGGAATGTGAACCCCAAATACTTATATAATATATATTGCTATGTGTGTGTGTATATATATTTTTACATATACATGTAAAAAAATTAGTTACTAAATATTGTCATTTCTACCCCAAATAGATTTTCTAACCATTCCCTTTTCACTACTCACACAGCCACCATCCTAGTTCATGGTCTTACCACCTTGGCCTGCACTGTTGTAATATTCTGCTAATTGATCTCCTGCCTCAAATCCCCCCCCCCTCTCCAATTCATCCTACACACCAACTGCCAAAGTGATTTTCCTAAAGTGCAGATCTGTCCAGGTCACTTTCCTATTTGATTAAACTCCAATGCCTCCTAAGATCAAGTACAAAATCATCTCTTTAACTGTTTAAGTGCAGATCTGTCCAGGTCACTTTCCTATTTGATTAAACCCCAATGCCTCCTAAGATCAAGTACAAAATCCTCTCTTTAACTGTTAAAACCCTTTACAACCTAGTCACAATTTTACTACCTATTATTCCCCTTCCTCCACTCTGCAGTCATGCCAACATGGCTATCTTGCTATAATACTCCATATCCAGTCTCTCTGCCTTCACACTGACTATCCCCCATCCCTGGAATGAACTCTCATTTCACCTTTGACTCTTTGGATCTTTTGTGTTCTTCAAAATTCTACTCAGGTGACAATCTATAACAGAAACTTTACTTTTCTTCAGCTACCAGTGCCCTCTTCACACACACACACACACACACACACACACAAACATATTTTGCATACTTATTCATGTATATGTGACTTCTCCTTATAAAGTGTAAGGTCTTTGAGGGTAGCAACTGTTTCATTTTTGTCTTTGTACACTAGTCTATAGTAAGTGGTTAATAAATGCTCATTCATTAATGGGTATTAGTTTAGATGGGTTTGTTGTTTATGATAAGTACATAATAAATTAATTTTCAAATTATATCTTTTTCATCTTTAGCATCATTACTGACCTTCCTACTTACCATATGTGGAAGACTCTTCTTTGGCCGAATTTGTTTGATCAGCTGGATAGAATGTTTGCAGGTCAATCAAATAAGCATTTGTTAAGCCATGTAGTATAATTGTACTAAAAAGTAGCTGCTTCAGTTATCTCTGCCATCCTAATGATTCATTCATGGGTAGCTAACTGGTGCAGTAGATAAAAGCATCAGGCCTGGAATCAGGAAGACTCATCTTTTTAAATTTAAATCCAGTCTCAAACACTAGCTGTGTGACCCTTGGCAAGGCACTTAACCCTGTTTACATCAATTTCTTCATCTGTAAAAAGAGCTGGAGAAGGAAATGACAAAGTATCTTTGGATAAGGATAAGAATAATTAATAATAATAAGGAAATGGTGAAATATCTAGTATTTCTGCCAAGAAAACCCCAAATGGGGTCATGAAAAGCCAGACACAACTGAAAAATGACTGAATCTGAATAATTTATTCATATTGACCTTGCAGGAGAACATTCAGTTATTTTATTTGATAGACCAGTAAAATAACCTAAAAAGAGAACCAGTGCCATTTTAATTTATTCAGTCAAGCTCTATACTTTCAGGCCTCATTAGATAATCTCAACTGTCTTTTTAGTTATATCTTCATTCTATTAGAATGATAATGGAATGGTTCTTCATTATTGGAAAAGTATTCCAGTAGAAGATTCCAGAAGAATTTACGCTCGAGGGAGGGAACTTTTTTTTTAATCTTTATATCCCCAGGGCCCACCACAGTACCTTGTAGGTGTTTAGTAAATGTTAGATTATATCCATAGCCACTCTTCCTCCAACAGAAAATAAGTTATTTTATGTAGATACCTGTATTAGTTAAGTCTCAAAGTTATATCAGGCTTCCAACATGATCACAGCTTCATCATTATGATCTGTCCTCAAAATTATTTGACTGAGGGATGGCTAGGTGGTCCAGTGAATAGAGCACCAGCCCTGGGGTCAGGAGGACCTGAGTTCAAATCAATCCTCACACACTTAACACAAAAACTAGCCATATGACCTTGGGCAAGTCACTTGTTAACCCCAATTGCCCTCCAAAAAGAAAAAAAAAACACAAAAAAACAAAACAATTTATTTGATTGATTGCAAAATGAATCATTATAAAAAGAGCTTAAAATCTCAGAACAGAAAACTTCTAGCTTAATATTAGATTTTAAGTGTTACAACTTCCCAATGGTTAATAATAAATATTTATATGCAATTTTAATAATTTTTCACTCTTAGAGGTATACCCTTCTTATTTCAGGATGAAGTATTTTAGAGTTGGTCCTATAGCATACACCTTGGAAATTTATCTTAATAGGAAAATAGCCAATTTTCTTCTTTTTCTTGCATTTCAAGTTTCACAGGAGGACTGCAAGCAGAAACAAAGGAAAATAAAACTGATTTTCTAAACATTTTTTCGGTTGCTTCAGGCCATTTATATGAACGTTTCTTGAGGTGAGTTAATTTTTATCATTTCAATTAAATTTAATAAACATGTAAGTTTTTTTAAATGGCCTTAGATATGAACTCTTAAAGACTAAAAAAAAGGCCTACTTTGTAACAGAAACTATTCATTTTAAAAGTAAAGAAAAAAATCATCTTTTTGAGGTGAGAAGTAGACTTTTAAGTATCTTCAAAAGCTATCACATAATGCCTCAAAAATGTATAAATTAGTGTTGTTGATAATATCCCCATGGGCTTTAATAATTGTAATAGGGGAAAATTACAAAGATGCTTTAAGATTGACAAAGCACTTCATGTTATTAATCCAGTGAGTACATACTATTATCAGCTCCATTTTATAACTGAGGGAACTGAGGCTCAGAAATGTTAATAGCTGTATATCGAAGATCACACAGGTAGCAAATATCTCAATAGAAGTTATCCTAGGCCCCAAGTCCAGCATTCTATGTACCATAATACTCTTGACTCTTTATTCCAGACATATTTTTCCCATTGTAAATACCAGGATAGACATCTTTCAGGGAAATAAAATTACCCAAAGATTTCATTATTAGAGATAATTTGTGTAGATTTTAACATTTTAAGATAGTGTTAATCACATAGTGATAGTGCTGAAATTTAATTTAGTTCAACTTATACTTGTGCCTTCTGATTTGATTCTTATTTTGTTTAAACAAAACAAAACTAGTACTAGTTGTGTGTGTGTGTGCGCATGCACACACTCATGTAAATACATATTACCCAACTAATGATAAACCATGACTTCTAAAGAAGAATTTTAGTCTGCTGAGTAACCTTTGTCAATGAAGAGCTTACAATGAATACCATTAACATGCCTGAAAACTAGGAAAAAACAAAGCTATAAAATTCTTAAGACGGTTATGTTGACCTTCAGTTGCTTTTTGTTGTAACTTGGGTTTAATCCAATTTTCTCTTACAGAATTATGATGCTTTCTGTGTTACGCCACACAGAAACTCCTGTTAAATTCTGGTTTCTGAAAAATTATCTCTCTCCAACATTTAAAGTAAGTGTTTTGGTTCTGAATGAAAAATTCATGACAATGTAGAATAACAATACTGAAATGTTAGATCGTTGCTACTATAAATTTAATTCATAATTTTATTTTCAAAAGCGATCAATTATTCTGAGTCAGTTTTTAGATATCAGTACTTCCTTAGCATAAAAATTCTTGCTTGAAACATTTGCTATGTTGATATTTATTTACATTGAGATAAAAAGAAACTTAAAAGATAAGGACAACAGAAGACAGGTTGTTTTTAAATAACATGGTAACCAGAGAGGAGGATTTTTTTTTTGCATGATATAAGGAATACTTTATAATGATCAATAACTGGATGAGGTAAAGTCAGGAAAACAATTGAATTGAGGAGAGTTTTACACAGACATGGTAGTTGTAATTCTGGGTAATTTTTCAGGATTTAGTCTTGTACTAATAAGAGGCAGAAATATTAGTAACCTTTGTACTTAAATACACCTAAAACAGACAAGTGCTTATCCCCCACATTCCTTTGACCTAAGTCCATCCTGCTTTTTGCTGTTCTAAATAGTAACTAAATTCAACTCAATAAACATTTATTAATATTCATTAAAAAATCTACTATATTTAAGTCATTGTGCTTGGTAAACAGACAAAAAAGGAGCATTTCATCACCTCAAAGAGACTACATTCTATTAGGAGAATAAAATATATACATATATGAGTAAATACAAGATAATCCGAGAATGAAGAAAGCACTAAAGACTCAGAGGACCAGGAAAGATTTTCCATAAAAGGTGACCTCAGATTTGAGCCATGAAGGGAACTAAGTATTCTAAGAGAGAAGAATAAGTTGAAGGGTTTTGGTCAGCCTGTGCAAAGGTACAAGATGGAAGATGAAACACAAATGCAGGGCACAGTTAGCTAGTAGGTTACTTTGACTAGAATGAGTATGAAAGGGTACAAAATGAAAAAAAAAAAACCTAGAAATATAGGCCAAAACCAGATTGTAGAGGGCCTTAAATACCAAAGTGTAGAGTTTGTATTTTATCCTGGATATAATAGAGAGCTACTAAAGATATTTGACTAAGGAATTACAAAATTAGACTTTGTTTTGAGAATATTAACTTAGCTTTTGTGTAAAGAATCCTCTACTGTGGTCCATTGTGATGAAAATAACCCTGAGTTCTCAAAGGTTATACCCCTGGAATACAAGTTATATTTCCCTGAAAGGCTTCAAGTATAATCCCAGATCAGCCTAGCTAAGTATACAGAGGCTTATTACCATCAGGTTAGCCACCTGCTGAGGAATTCATTTATTTATTTATTTATTTTTGCCATGGAAACCCATGAACAAAGAGAAATGTAGAATTTTTTTTTTTATGGCCATCTTCCACTTCTACCATGGCAGAAAGTGGGGTAAAGGTGATAAATGCCACATAGTTTTTAGATCACTTATAAACATTAATTGAGCTTTTAGTAGATAGGAAATTACTGTTTGCTATTGTGAGAGACATTTCCTTTTATTAAATTTTATTGTATTACGAAGAATAATAATTGTGATTTTTAAAAAATATCTTGTTTAATGTTGTAGTTAAATGATAGGACTCCATTAGTCACTCAGGCAAAGTGGTCCCAAAGTGGTCTGTGAAACATAAGCAATGACAGATATTTTGCACTTTTCCTCTGTCCTGACCCATTTTGACCCTGTATCAATCCATTAAATGATCACAGCTTCTGATTAGATGGAATTCCTGGCCTACTGTGGCAACTGAGAACCATACCTATCCCTGTCATCTCCAACTGTTAACTCAAATCCTCACCTGATATCTGGTTCCAATAAGGAACCTACTCCTACCCAAGTCTGGTATCAAAAAGCGACCTGGAGAATTTCCCCACCAAATATGGGTCAATTTAGGAATGTCCCCTCCCACATCTCACGTTGATTATCTGTTCTCAACTAAGCCCATTTATTTTTAAAATGCAAAACTCCCTTGCTTAGACCCCTACTCTGAACATGTACTTTCACTAAGAGCTTTACCACTTTATACTTCTCCCTTCCCTCCCTGAATTAAGTGAGATTGTTTGCATCTCTGGGACCAAACCTCTATCTGTCTTGTTTTGCCATAGTGTGTGTTTTTTGTATGCTTTTTTTTTTTTGCTTGCTTACTTGCTGCACCACATAATAAAGCTCATGTTCTTACTAGCTTCCTGAGTACCAATTTTCTGTGAATTCCCAAGCCTGGCTCTTTAACCTAGGCCTTGAGGCAAAAGAAAACACAAAGCATCTATTTAACACAGTGAATTAAAAATAGAGATGGTGCCTATTTTAAATCTTGTGCTTAACATTTTTTTTAATAAATGCTCCAAACTCACCCAGTAAGAGTCCTACCCATTAAGGCAGTGCATTGAAATACTTTTTTTAGTAGCATGATGATGCAGTGTATTTTCACTATTCATCTCTGGCAGTGTGATTCAGTGCCTAAGTTTTAAAATAGAACAACACTACTGCACAACAATAAATTATATTGAAATAAATGTAGTATATCTTCATAAATAACTTTTGCACTTTTTCTTTTTATTATTAATCTGTTCTTTCCAATAAGCAAATTAAAAAGAAATACCCTGAAAAACAAAGCCCTGAACACATAGCTGCATAGTCTGGCAAAATAAATGCCCACTCACTTTGGCCATTTCTGAAAATATATTTTTTTCTGCGTTTTGAATTCATGACTTCTCTGTTAGAAAGTGTTTTCTCTTTGGATTTGTGACTTATCAATGCATTGATCTAAATTCTACAGTATTTCTAAGTTGTTTTTCTCTATAACGTCGTCATTATGTAAATTGCATTCCTCATTCTGCTCACTTTGCTCTGAGTTAGTCCATAGTGGTCTTCCTCGTTTTCTCTGAAACGATCTGTTGCATCATTTCTTGTAGTTTGTTTATCTATTCCCCAGTGGGAAGATACTCCCTTCATTTCCAGTTTTTGGCATCCATTAAAAAAGAGCTGCTATAAATATTTTTGTACATATAGATCATTTTCTTCTTTTCTTATTTATTTGGACGATAGACCTAGTAATGGTATAGCTGAGTCAAAGGGTATACACATTTTAGTAACTTTTGTGATATAGTTTCAAATTCCAGAATGGTTGGATCAATTCACAAGTCCAACAGTGCATTTATTTGTGCACCTGTTTTCATTAGTCATCTTTTCTCATATTTGCTGCTCTGGTAGGTATGCAATGGAAACTCAAACTTGCTTTACATTTCCTTAATAGAGGATCAGAGCATTTAAAAAATATGGTCCTCATTGGAAAACTGCTTGCTCTAATCTTTAATTGTTTAACTATTGAAGAATGCCTTTTTAATATTATAAAATTGATTCAGTTTTGCCATAATTTGAATATAAAACCTTACCAGAGAAATATCCTGTAAAGATTTTTCCCAGTTACGTATTTCCCTTCCCAATTTTTTCTACATTAGATTTGTTTGTGCAACAACTTTAATTTTATCTCAAAGCCATTTATTTTATTTTGTACAATGCTCTGTAATGCTAGTTTAGTAATGAACCCTTCTTCCTTGACCCTCTAATTTGCTTATGATATGACCTTTTATATCTAGGTCATGGAAATTATTTTGATGTAGTATGTGAGGTGTTGCTCTAAATCTGGTTTCTCCCAGACTAATGTCCAATTTTCTCAGCAGTTTTTCTTTCCTCCATTAACTGGAGTCCTTGTATTTACTGTGCAAATGCTGCATTTACTACTCTATTTACTTGCTTCTTTATATTGATTTATCTAATTTTTTCTGCTGATCTACTTTTTTTTAAACTAGTACCAAGTCATTTTGATGATTACTACATTGTAGTATACTTTGAGATCTAGAACCAATAGACACTTCCTCTCCTTCCTTCCCACTTTTTTCCATTCTTACCCTTGAGGTGTATGATGACCAGTAAGTAGTCTAGATTGGCTGGAATTCAGAATGCATGATGAAGAAGTAATGTGTATAATAAGTCTAGAAATGTATGTCACAGCCAAGTATGAAATGCTTTACATGCCTGTATGTATAATCCTACTGGACATTCTTGAGGAGAAGAATTACATGGTATGACCTATGCTTTGGGAAAATCAATTTGCAGCTCTGTGGAGGATGCATTAGAAAGGGGAGATACTAAATACAAGGAGACCATTTCAAAGACTATGGTAATAATCCAGAAAGAGGGTTGGAAGGCCTGAACTACAATAGTTGTAGTTTGAGTAGAGAGAAAGGGACAGATGCAAGAGATGTTGAGAAGGTAGAACTGGTAATACTCTTAGCAACTGATTGGCTATGGGGATCAGGGAGTAAATAAAGAATAGAGACTTGAGGATGTCTAGATTATGAACTAGGATGACTAGAATAATGGTGATGTCCTCGACTGAAATAGGAAGGTTATGAGAAGGGATGGATTTAGCAGAGATAATGAATTTCATGTCAAGGACATCATTGGTTTAGGTATAGGAAGATATATGTAAAAGGCAGGCTTCATATCTACAGCAGGCCATGTTGTTATAGTTACATAATTGATTAAAGTATGCAGAAAATATAAGATGCCATTTGTTAACTATATTAAAAAAGTATTTGATTCAGTAGAGCAAAATGCCATCTTAAAGGCTGCTCTCCAATAAGGTGTTTCCCATGCATATGTTAACATCATATAAGACTCAGCTGGGACAGAGCTATGGGGGAAGCCGAGGTTGCCACCAGCGGAAGCGGTAGCGGAGGCGGCCCTGGCTCTGGCGCGGGAGGAGGAGGCAGCAGCGGGGGTGGCGGAGGCGGCCCTGGTTCCGGCCCAGGCCCTGGCGGTAGCGGTGAAAAGGGCCCCGTGGAGTCGGCGCCGGGCCCTCCCAAGGAAGTCATGGTCTGGAGCCCCGATGAACCGGCACTTCCACATGATCTGCATCAGGGACAAGTTCAGTCATAACATAGGGAGGCAGATCTCCTCCAAAGTCATCTGGGACCATTTAAGTACTATGTACGATATGCAAGCATTGCATGAGTCTGAGATTCTTCTATTTCCTAATTCAGAGAAGAACTTCATCCTACCTGAAGAAATTATTCAAGAGGTCAAAGAAAGAAAAGTAATGATTAAAGATGAGGTGAAGGAAGAAATAAAGGAAGAACTGGATCCACACACTGGTACTGAAGATGTTTTTACATCTTCAGGAAATTTGGGGAAAGGAGCTGAGAAGTCCAGTGGCAAAGAGAAAGAAAAGAGCTCATCAGACTCTAGATCTAAAGAGAGTGCAGATAAGAGGAAACGCAACCGGGTCACAGAAAAGGTCTTAAATGCAAACAGCAATCCCTCTAGTCCAAGTGCAGCCAAACGTCGAAGAACATAGGCCGTTGCTAATAACTTAGAGAAGAATAAGAAGGAAACAAAAAATTGATGATGTTTACTTTAGTGGAAAGAATTTTTGACAAGTTTTTATTAAATGACACAAATTGTTCAGGTGGTACATATTGTCATTTTTGCTAATCATTGGGAAAGGAGTGTGAAAAGATTAGCATGAGGGAAGAGGCTGAGGAATGTATCCTATACTTGCTAGAAATATGGTTTGAATACAGAAAAGAGTTTAGCTTACCTTGGTGGCAGTAGGATATTTGTTGAGCATTCTAGCTGATTCTCAGATTTCCCAAGGTAAAATGGTAGCTTTGCAAGGGTGTACTTAAGGAATTTTGTGATGATATACATAATAGAAAGATTATTTTATGTATTCTTTGTGTTTTGAAGTCAAAATTCATTTCTTAGAGATGTACTGACCCTTTAGGTTCTTACCAGTTTTCCTTGATTTGGTATCTGAAGCCAGTTGTAGGATCAAACATATATATATATATATATATATATATATATATATGTATATATATATATATATATATTTTATCATAGTAAAACAAATGCTAGGTGAACTAGGGAGATGATTCAAAGGGGGACCTCTTTCAAATGGACAGATTACCATGTACAATAATGCAAATGTAATAATAATGTATAATAAAATGTAATAATAATGCATTCTTTAATATATAATATTAAAATATAATATTTTAATAAAATGTAATAATAATGTAATAATATGTAATATTAACAAAATGTAATAATAATGCAAAGCATTATTCTCAAATACATAGCTTTGAACTAGGAGCATTAAACGTAAAAGACAGCATTGGCTGCTGTGTCAGAAAAAAAAAAGTTTTAATTTTCTACCCACTGAAGTAAACACAAGATCTTTTCTTGGAGACTTCAGTCAAACCTGTCCACTTAAGGTCAAGTATGGGACTGTAAACATTTTTTCACTGAGTGCATCGTGAGTCAGGGGTCTTGACTGAATTGCTTTCTAGTGCCACAAAATGTGATAGAACTTCTCTTCTTGCCACCAGAGAGACCAAGAATTGGATGTTTTGACTCATTCATGTGTACTGTATATAATTGGTTTGGTATTTCATTTAATTTTTAAGAAAAAATATTTTACTAGTGTTTTATATGGAAATAATATTGCAGAAGCTTAATCTTGTGTTGTATTTTTTCTGAGAAATTTGTTTTAAGGTCATGGCTATTTTGAGATACTTGTTGCTCGGTTTTATATGCGGGAATATTGAACATTTGTAGCAGTTCTTATTCATTATGCAGACGGTTGCAGACAGACCAAATAAATGACAGTTTTGTGGGAGGGAATCTTAGTCTGTTAAACTGGCGTTGTATATGACACAAAATGCTTATTTGAAATATACCCTCGTTTGACTGCTGAATAAAAAGTACTAAAAATCCCCTAAAAAAATATCATATAAGACTCTTTGAAATATGCTACAACAGAGATAACTTGGTTTGAAGACTCTATTAATATGAAGAGAGTCATTAATAGGAGACATATATTTGCCAAGAGTGTCATTGATGATGTCCAGAGGAGATTCCTGGGTATAGGTGACATTGTGCTGATTCTCTTAAGCCTGGAACTTTGAAAACCTTCCTAAATGAGGTCTATTATACCCCAAAAGTATAAGAAGGAAATTAATAGATAGGATGCTTGTTGTCCAAACTATGATATGCCATTGTATAGATGGGCCATAAAGGTGGTCCATCAATATGTGTATCTTGGAGAGACACTGCAGAAGGTAAGGATTCAGAATTGAATAGGAGTAAAGGAAGCTAGATTGCATTTGGAAAACTCAACACTACTTTTAATGATCCTGAGCTTCTCCCCTGAAAGAAAGGCCTACCTTCTTATATCATTTTTTTACTGGAAATGCTAAATGGCTATGACTCATGAACTTCTACAATCTCTGAAGAACTCAATGTTTAAGACAATAAAAAGGCACTTGATTCCTTTCCTTAAAAATAGTGTCAATGCTTTTCTTCTGCCTGGAGGAGTGAGTAGGCTTTACTGAATTGTGAAGGAGACATAGTATAAATTATATCAGAAAGTAGTAATGCCTAGAAGATGAGTTAGTCTGATTGTATACAGACAGCATGAAATGATCATTTGGAAGACTTTGTACTGTACTGGATCCCTGCGACATCAATAAATCTAGAGCCATGATAGACTGTGGAATGATTCCAGGGAGGCCATGGCATGATTCCAAGGGCTGGGTGATCAACCAAGTGGAGGGTGGAAGGATGGTTTACAGCCAGTGGAATGCTGGAAACTGCTTGTATGGGTTCATAAGAGCCAATTGTTAAATTTTCAGTGAGAGAATCTGTACCTCAGAAACTGAGAAACACTACAAATCAGATCTTGATTTGTTGTTTTGTTGATTGTCTGGACTTAAGAAAGTAATGGAGAAAATGTTAATTATGCAAATTAAACTTTAAAGTTTGTCACATATATTTTGCTTTTCAGAGATGCAGTTAATAAACATTTACCCACACACTCCTAGTTGCATCCCACCCTCCACCCAAGAGTCAATTGTGGAGTTTGTCTCTAACACAACCTTTACCTATTCTTCACCCACTACTGTCCAACACTCAGTGCTGCATTCTTCTTTTTGTTGCTGCTGTGCAAGCTTCATTGGTATTGGCACTTCAGGACAGTTGTAACCTGAGACCCTGAACCCCAACAGGAGCAGCTGCACAGATGCCACTGAAAAGATTCTGTGTACTTCCTACCACCCATGTCATTCTCCTTCCCTCTAGCTCAACTCATGACTGTAAAAGACACCCTTCCAAAGTCAGGCTCAATGACAGGAGAGTTAGAGCCCCATCTCCCCATTTTGTTTTGTCTGGGACACTGGATAAACATGTATGGATGTGTTTATTTTTTGTGCATTAATCTCGTGCCTATATTCTATAGTCCAGCCAAACTGACTCTCTCACTATTTCTCATATCTATAGGGAAAAAAATATTCAAACATGAACAGGCAACTAAGATATGATATCATATATTAAATAGAACTAGAAAGTATCTTTTACAATGACTATTACACTGTCATTGGCTGTTTGAATTTTTAGTGGAGGCATCAGGTTGAAGGAAATGTTATTAAATTATATCTTTTTTGGGAAAAAATTAGGTATAAATAAGTGATTGGCACAAAGAGTTAGGATATAATTTCATTACTGATTACAATACTGGATTTATACTGAAAACTTGTTAAAGATAATTTACTTTTTCTTGGTTTTGAATTGTGTGTGGTGAATATCTATTCATAGAGAAACATGATTCCTGCCGAAAAGTTGCTATGTTCCTTAATTGTATGACCTATCATTTAGTTGTTATATTATGTCTTCCATTTTTTTTAGCTAAAAAAAGGCAAGAAATTATCCTACTTGGCCAGCTATATTGATCAAATTAACCAAATAATTAGTTGCTAACAAGTGTTATTTACAAATCTTTCCCATCCCCTAGGACATAAGACTTTTTTTTTTTAAGAAAATAATGAAGCTTGTTTAATAATACAATTCTCACTAAAATATTATTATTCATATTTAGTGAGAGGTTAAAAAGGCTTTTGTATCACTAATAAATAAAATTTAACTATTGTTTATTTCATCTTTATCTCACTGCTTTTTAATTCCTATTTTTGGTGCATATTTTATAAAGACCACAATGTATTAGTATAGTGTAGCACCAACACAATATTTACAGTACCAATGGTGACTATGAATATACTGACGTAATTCTGAATTGCAAAGTATATCAGATTCCATATAGAAGACAGAAGCAAAACATTGATTCAGACATCAGAAAGCTAAATCCCAAAACCAGAAAGCCGAATTCATCATATCAACAAAGAAATCCATACACAATAACACTGAAGAGAGCAATGCCATCTCAAAGCCTTCCCACAAACACTCACAAGCCTAGCTGTCTGCTTCCCTGTATCCTCTCTCCTCCCATTGTCTAACTGCTCTGACTCCCAGTTTACTGCTCCACCCATTCAGCAAACTTGTCCCACCAGAGGCCCCCTGTGATTACATTCAGCCTATTAGGGGGCAGGGAAGATCTTCAAATTACCATTACCATTACATTCAGCTCCAAGATTTTTCATGTCCCTTACATAGGTCAGTAGGACTTTAGGGGCAACTGGTATCAAAAGAACTTAACAATAATATAATAGGGATAACATAAAATAAGCACATAAAACAATATCTTAGGGCAAGGGCTTGAGCACAAGCACCCCATGATTCCCATCTCAAAAGAATGGGACCCAAAATCTTGGGGTAGGGGATGAAATTCTTTTCTTCCAATAGCTACTTCCTGCTGAAATGGGACATAGAGCTGTCCCTGCCCCAAGAGGTCCCATCAGAAGTCAGTTCTTTAGTTAGCATCCAGAGTTTGGTCAACACCAGGTCCAAGGTGACACATCACAGTTGTGGACAGGGTGTGACATCTGGCTTAAACAATCAGTCCTCTGCAGGTGGAGGGTACTAAGCCTGCAGGAAACAAACCTAGCAAACAATTTTAACAGACAAAAAGCCAAAAAGAAACAAGGAGACAATAACCAGAAATAGGGTAGATATAGGGTCAGCCATGCTTCTGGAGTCCATGAACCCAGTATCATAGCCTTATTCATTGTTGTTTACTGTTTTCTAATTTGCAGTTTGGGGGGGGGGCATCATTCTGGTTAGAGATATACTTTCTTTAATCTGAGCTGGGGCCTGGCCAATTTCATATTTTCCCCACAGGTGTGATGAACTTGAATAAATGTTTTAGGAGGATCTGTAGGGGGCAGTTCTTACTTCCCTGCCCAGTCTAATATTAAGCCCCTTTTCTTTGTACATTTTGTATAGTTCATTAGTTGGAAGGGCATCTATTCTTCCAAAATCTACTCCTGCTCTCAGAGCAGTAAACAATTCTTTTCTTGTCCATTCATTCTGACTTTGAATATGCTGATTATTTACTCTTCTCTCTTCAGGAAATTTATCTTTTCCCCATTCTCCTAAGTCACTCAACTGTGAAATCTTCTCCAGCACCTCTGAAAGAGGATACCCTATCTCCCCAATTAGTAGAATCAGAATTAGGTGTTTATAAGTAGGAGGAGCCATCTTCACTATGATATTTCTTTGAGAAACTGCTAAGGGGATATCATGATACACATTTGCATCTGACCATGATAGCTGTCTTCATTATCTCCTCCTTTAACTTTCTCATACAGTCCCAAAGCAAGGATTAGGGTCTCTCACCACTAGGCGATATAGAATCAGTGGGATACATTTTATTGCATCCATCAGCAGCTAAAGCTAACAGATTGATAGTATTGTTACCTCCTACCTTATGATGATCTCTAAAAACTTGCTGTACAAAAGGATTCTGACTAATACCTATCCATTCTAAACAATCTATGCTATCTACCGTTACTCCTCTGGCCCTTTCATCACTGATTCTCACCATCTAAGATACTAATGATTCTCCCATCCTTTGGGTGAATCCACTTAACTTATCAGTAACCTCCTGCTTTGTGAAATCTTCAATTATTTCACTGAACTCTGGCCTTCGCTAGTTCTCCTGCTTTCTTCTTAGTATGGGGTGAACTTCTGCCTGAGAAGCCTCATCTAACATTGTTTCATTTTCCTCTCACACATTCTTCTGGCAGTCATCACTGTGGCAATGAGATTCAGCTTGTGCAAAGGCTGTGTGCACATTCCTTTTTGCTAGTTTTTCACTTCTTTTTGAGAGCTAAACACACACAGCAGCTTTCTCTTTTACTACCCAAGACCTCTTAGCCTGCTCTTCTAAAGGAGAGCCTGAACACTATAACACAGAAAATTTCTCAGGCAAATAAGCTAAGTCCCTTTCCATCTAAGCTTTCTCTTCCAGCAGCTTGTCTCTGCTTTACATATAATACAGTAACCTGTTAGAAAAACCCAGCCTCTTCTACACACTCCTTCCAGTTCTTTCCCTGGTTTTATTGGTGTTTCCTGCAAACATCTTTCTAAATCTCTAGGTTCTTACTTCTGTAGCCTCAGTTCCCAGTTTTCGCAGAGCCCTGGACTTTTAGCCCATTCTCTTGCTAGGGAGGAATAAGGTAAATCCTCCCATCCTGGGATATTCATTTCTTCTTCTAAAGCCCTTCTGCCTCCAAGTAGAGGTCTGATATTTTGCAATCCCATCCACATCACCAAATGTAGCCCCAATGCAATACTCAGAGTACCAACAGCAACTATTAATATTCCAGAGTAATTCTGAATCACAAAATATAACAGACAGAAGCAAAACATTTATTCAGACAACAGAAAGCCAAATTCATCATAGCAACAAAGAAATCTATATACAATAACATTGCAGAGAACAACACTATCCCAAAGTCTTCCCACAGACATTTCCAAGCCTAGCTGTCTTCTTGCCTCCATCCTCTCTCCTCCCTCCATCTAACTGCTCTCACTCCCAGCTTCCTACTCCACCCATTCAGCAAACTCCCATCAGAGGCTCTACGTGATTATTAGTCCTGTTAGGGGGCAGGGAGGGTCTTCAAATTCCCATTACTATTACATATAGTAGCACATTCTGTAATCTATAAATTAGTATATGTTACAATTTTAAGCTATTAAAACTTAAACTTTTGTGTCACCCTGTATTAGGATACACGTTCAAATTTTGTTTCACTGATAGGAGGGGTATTATAAAAAAAATTTTAGAGATCACTGATTCAGCAGAAAGCCCCTAGAATGTTGGGTGGATCTCTATGAAAGATTTTTGGGAGATTAGAGACAATAATCTTTATGTTCCACATTCATATTCTACAAATTTAGTACCACCTCCACACAGTGCTCAGACAACAGTAAGATTTAGTGGGAGTAATTTGTTAATAGTTTAAATTATTTTAATTCATTATAATGGGTTATTGGGTTTTTTTTTTTTAGCCAACTACTCCATGATAGAATGGAAAAGTATTTTAAAGACTAAGAATATAGGAAAGAATCTATGGTTTTGTTAGGTTAGGGAATTTCTAATGGGGGATCACTCTCTAGTAAAGCAGAACATAAATTTTAAAGTACATATAAGATTTTATAAATACATGATAGGGAACTACCTGCAGAAAAGAGAAGTTAAGGCCACATGGCTGAAATATCAGAGGTGGAATTTAAATCCACCTTTCCTAATCCAAACTTCACACTCTATATTATGCTATGCTGTTTTCCATGTAATATGTGGTACAGTCTACTTAAAATTTCTTGATTAAGTCCTCTATTGTGGCATTGCTTGCCCAAAAAAACAATTGGGTAAAAGTCTACATTCTACTGCATTATCAAAAATAATGCAAATAATATTTTGTATCTCATATACTTTTACAATCTACTTCATATTTTTTTTGTATAAAATTGGTTCCCTACTAGATTGTGAACTCCTTGAGGTCAAGGCCTGTGTTATTCTCTTTTCCTGGCATCTAGTATGGTGCTTTTCACTGGAATTGATGATTAAGCAATATTTATGAATACTCTTTTTGCTAATAGGATTTTCCTTCCTTTTTTATTTTCCTACCCCTCTTCAGTTTTGAAATGGTCTCCATAATTTACCCAAACCCTTCACTTTTTCCCTCCTACTTTGAGAGAGAAACCATTGCTAATAATGGAAGTTCCTCAGGAACTTTGTCATTATTAATCACTTTCATAGCTAAAAGCAAAGATGTTCTTTAGTCATCTTTCAAATACACCCAAATGTACTTTGGTCTCACTAGAGCAGAAAGAGATTAAATTAAGATAAAATAGCCAGTAATTACCTGCTGGCTTCAGGAGAGAGAGCAAAATAACAGCTTTTCTGGTTTGCTTGCTTGCTGACCTCACTCACTCTCTTCTTCTTTCCTTCTTATACCCATCTCCCAAGAATCCAGACTTTTTTTTTTTTTTACAAAGCAAGACCAGGGAAATTGAGTAACTACTACTGGTCTGTCCCGGGAATAAGGCACCTTCAGCATAATTGGAAAATACTAGAGCTATGTGTAGAAGAAATGCATGCTAGAAAATACAGCAAAATTGCTATTTCAAAATGTTCTATGTACTGTATATAAATGGACTGCATGTTTAAACATTTTATATTTCTTATGAATAAGAATAATTTTGTGAGAAATAATATTTAAACATGGAGCATAATTTTGTTGTGGTTAAATGCTTTCAGTGGTGTCTGATTTTTCACGTGACCCCATTCAAGATTTTCTTGGCAAAGATACTGGAGTGATTTGCCATTCCTTCTCCAGCTCATTTTTTAGATGATGAAACTGAGGGAAACAGGGTTAAGTGACTTGACCAGAGTCACACAGCTAGTAACTATCTGAGGCAAGATTTGAATTCATGAAGATGAGTCTTCCTGACTTGAGGTCTGGTGCTCTATCCACTTTAACACCTAACTGCCCAGTGAAATATAATAAATTGTAGCAATTCAAAGATCCTTCATTTTAAACTTTCATACCAAGTTTATGAGAAATTTTTATCATTGAGACAAAATTTATTATGGTAAAGTTCTTTCTTGAATTTTTATTTGTAGGAGATAATTCCTCACATGGCTAAGGAATATGGATTCCAGTATGAACTAGTCCAATATAGATGGCCCCGTTGGCTCCATCGACAAACTGAAAAGCAAAGAATCATTTGGGGTTACAAGATTCTTTTCCTTGATGTTCTTTTTCCACTGGTTGTGGATAAAATTATTTTTGTTGATGCTGATCAGGTAAGAAATGAAGTTAACAAATGGGTTGGGAATCACTGAAGATTTTGGAGAAAAAAATTATCTAAATAAGGATCTGAGTTTATGTTTCATGTTATTGCTTACCATCCTTTTATAGTCATTCTGTCTTTGTTTATTATTTCTGTCCAGTAGCACTATTGCTATATGACAAAAATAGTCAACAGGATATCACCACAGCTAGTTCTTTATTTATGAAACTAGTGCATGATCATCATGCTATCCCCAACTCCAGCAAAAGCTTAATGTTTTAAAATCTGCTAACTTCTGTCTTGATTTCTTCCCTTAAAAATAGTGGCAATGCTTTTCTTCTGCCTGTAAATATATTATTATATTATATTATATTATATTATATTATATTATATTATATTATATTATATTATATTATATTATATTATATTATATTATATTATTATGGTATGGCATATTATATTATGGTATGGTATATTACATTATATATTATATTTATTGTTATGTTACATTATATTTTTATATTTATTATATAGTATACTATATTTACATTATTACATTATATAGTATACTATATATACAAAGCACACTGAAACCTTTATATCAAAGGTATTATGTAAACTGAAGAATTATGTTATAATTAGTTACACAAAATGAGAGTATGAAAATTTATTTTAAATTTTTCTTTTTCCGTGAATATTTTATTTATTTAATTACTTTGCAATTTGTAAAAAATTTTGACATCCATTTTTTTGAAAAATTGAATTCCAAATTATCTCTGTCCCTCTCCTACCCCTCCTTGAAAAGGCAAGCACTTGATATAGATTATAAATGTGAAGTCATGCAAAACTTATTTCCATATTCAGAATGATGTAAAAGAAAACATACAAAAAACAAACAAACAACAAGAAAAAATAAAGAAACTTAGAAAAGTATGCTTCAGTCTGCATTCAGACTCTATCAGTTCTTTTTCTGGAGGTCAATATAATTTTTCATCATTAAGTCCTTCAGAATTGTTTTGGATCATTGTATAATTAGAATAGTTGTCATTCACAGTTGATCATTATGTAATATTGCTGCTACTGTGTATGATGTTCTCCCAGTCCTGCTCACTTCACTTTGTATCATTTCATATAAGTTTTCCAGGTTTTTTTTAAAGCATCCTGCTTGTCATTTCTTATAGCGCAATAGTATTCCATCACAATCATATACCACAACTTCTTCAGCCATTTCTCAATTGGTGGACATTCTCTCAGTTTCAAATTCTTTTTAGCCACAAAAAGCTACTACAAAAATTTTTGTATATATAGGTCCTCTCCCTTTTTCTTTGATCTCTTTGATCTATAGATCTAGTAGTAGTAGTTAGTATTGCTGGGTCAAAGGGTATGCACAGTTTTATAGCCCTATGAGCACAGTTCCACATCATTCTCCAGAATAGTTGGACTCCACCAACAATGCCTTAGTGTCCCAATTTTTCCATATCCTCTCCAACATTTGTCATTAGCTGATCTGATAGGTATGGGGTAGTACCTCAGAGTTGTTTTAATTTGCATCTCTTCACTCAGTAATTATTCTAGAATATTTCTTTCATATGACTATTAGATAGATTTCATTTATTTACCTGAAAACTTCCTATGCATATCCTTTGACCATTTATTAGTTGGGGAATGACTCATTCTTAACAGTTTGACCCAGTTCTCCATATATTTGAGAAATGGGGCCTTTATCAGGGAAAGTTGGTGCAAAAAAATTTTCCCAACTTTCTGATTTCTTTCTAATCTTGGCTGTATTGGTTTTGTTTCTGCAAAATCTTTTTAATTTAATGTAATCAGAATTATCCATTTTCCATCCCATAATGCTCTCTATCTCATATTTGGTTATCAATTCTTCTATGCTCCCCTAATTTGATTGTGATAACACCCTTTACATCTAAATCATGTTCCCATTTTGACCTTATCTTGTTATATGGTATGAGATGTTGGTCTATTTCTAGTTTCTGGCAAACTGTTTTCCAGTTTTCCCAGAAGTTTTTGTCAAATAATGAGTTCTTGTCCCAAAAACTTGGATCTTTGCATTTATTAAGCAATAGGTTAGGTTGCTATTATTCAGTCATTTCTTTCTGTGACGCCATTTGGGGTTTTCTTGGCAAAGACACTGGAGTGGTTTGCTGTTTCCTTCTCCAGCTCATTTTACAGATGAGGAAACTGGGTCAAATAGGGTTAAGTGACTTGCCCAGGGTCACAGAGCTAGTAAGTGTCTCAGGCCAGATTTTAACTCAGGAAGATGAGCCTTTCTGACTCCAGGCCTGGCACTCTATCCACTGCTTTACCTAACTTCCTTAAACACTAGATTACTATGGTCATTGACTGCTGTGTATTATATACCTAATCTATTCCACTCATCTACCACTCTATTTCTTAACTAGTACCAGATTGTTTTAGTGATTACCACTCTGTAATATAATTTAAGATCTGGTACTAGTAGGCCACCTTCCTTCATATTTTTTTTTCCATCAATTCCCTTGATATTCTTGACCTTTTTGTTCTTCCAGATAAGTTTTGGTTTTAGTTTTTCTAGCTTTATAAAATAATTTTTGGTAGTTTAATTGCTATGGAACTAAATAGGTAAATTTATTTAGGTAGAATTATCATTTTTATTATATTGGCTAATGCTAGCCATGAACATTTATTTAATATTTCTCCAATTGTTTAGTTATTTATTTGTGTTAAAAGTGTTCTGTGATTGTGTTCCTGGGTTTGTCTTGGTGGGTAGTCTCCCAAGTATTTTTATTGTCTACAGTTATTTTAAATGGAATTTCTCTTTTTATCTCTTCCTGCTGGACTTTATTGTTAATATATAGACATGCTGATGATTTTGTGGGTTTATTTTACATACTACAACTTTGCTGAAGCTGTTAATTATTTCAAATAATTTTTTAGTTGATCCTCTAGCATTCTCTAAGTATGCCACATATCATCTGCAAATAATGATAGTTTTATTTCCTCATTGACTCTTCTTATTCCTCCTATTTCTTTTTTTTGTTTTAGTAGTATAACTAGCATTTCTAGTACAATATTGAGTAATAGTGTTGATAATGGACATCTTTGCTTCACCCTTGATCTTACTGGGAAGATTTCTACCTTATCCTCATTTCAAATAATGTTTGCTGACGGTTTTAGATCCATACTACTTATCACTTTTTTTTAAAAGCTCCATTGATTCCTATGCTTTCTAGTGTTTTTAATAGGAATGAATGTTGTGTTTTTCCAAAAGCTTTTTATGTATCTTTTGAGATAATCATATGATTTCTGTTGTTTTTGTTACTGATATTGTCAATCAGGCTGATGGTTTTCCTATTATTGAACCAGCCCAGAATTCCAGGTATATATCCTACCTGTATGGTGTATGATCTTTGTAATATATTGCTATAATCTTCATGCTAGCTTTTTATTTAAAATTTTTATACCAATGTTCATTAGGGAAATTGGTCTGTAGTTTTCTTTCTGTTTTTGCTCTTTTTGATCTAACAAAATTCTTTAGGAAGAACAAAAGGTGAAGAATATCAAAGGTATTAATGAAAAAATATAAAGGAAGGAGATTTAACAGTACCAGACTTTACCAGAACCAATTATATTATAAGGTGGTAATTATCAAAATTATCTGGTATTGGCTAAGAAACGAAAGGGCAGATCAGTAGAACAGAGTAGACATATAATTACACAGTAGTAAATGATTATAATAATCTTGTGTTTGACAAATGTAAAGATTTAAGCTTTTGGGATAAGAATTCAATATTTGGTTAAAAAAAAGGTGGGGGGAGATGGAAAAGCTGGAAAGCAGCCTGGCAGAAATTGGGTATTAACTAATATCTTACATGATTTACCAAGATAAGGTCAAAGTAGACACATGACCAACCTATAAAGGGAGATACCATAAGTAAATTAGAACAACATGGAAAATATTACATATCAAATTTATGGATAAGAGAAGAATTTGTGGATAAATAAGAGATAGAAAGAATTATGAGATATAAAATGAATAATTTTAATTATATTAAATTTAAAAGGGTTTGTCCAAAGAAAACCAATGTAGCCAAGATTAAAAGGAAAGCAGAAAATTGGGGAAAATTTTTATAGAAAGTTTCTCAGGTAAAGGTCTCATATCTCAAATCTCACACTATCAAATTTATAAGAATTTGAATAATCCTCCAAGTAATAAATGGTCAAAGGATATGAATAATTTTTCCATGAAGAAATCAAATCGATATATAGTCATATGAAAAAATGCTGTACATCATTATTGATTAGAGAAATGAGAATTAAAGCAACTTTGAGATATCATCTTATACCTATCAGATTGGCTAAAATGATAGAAGGAGAAAGCAAGAAGTGTTGGAGGGGATGTCTAACAGTTGGGACCCTAATACACTATTGGTGGAACTGTGAATTGATCCAACCATTTTGGAGAGCATTCTGAAATTATCTTCTTTATTATATGCCCTTTGACACAGCAAAAACACTATTAAGTCTGTTTCCCAATGATCAAGGAAAAAGTAAAGGAACCTTTATCTTCTAAAATTTTATAATAGCTCTCTTTGTGGGAGCAAAGAACTGGAAATTGAGGGGATGTTCATCAACTGGGTAGTCACTAAACAAGTTATGACTGTGATTGTGATGGAATACTATTATGCTGTTAGAAATGAGGAGCAGTCTGTCATTAGGAAAGCATGGAAACACTTAGATGAAAGAGTAAAGAGTGAAATGAGCAACATTATATTGTATACAGCAACAGCAATATTGTTCAAAGAATAACAATGAACAACTAAGCTATTCTGAGTTATTATAAATATTCAAATTATCTACAAAGGACCTATGAAGGAAGATGCTATCTACATCCATAGGAAGAACTGATAAATAGAAGTAGGCATAGTATGGTTTTACACACACACACACACACACACACACACCCCTCTCTTTTTCTCTAATTTGTATCAAATGGTGGCCTTCTCTAGTGCTAGATAAAGAGAGAGGAAAGGACACAGTTTGGAACTTAAAATGTAACAAAAAGTTAAAGTAATTTTTTTAAACCAGTAGAAAGAACAATTGAGAATTCATTTGTCATAGGAGCAATGGTTAGAAATTGTGAAGGAGTAGATTTAATTTTAATGTGAGGAAAAATTTCCTTACAATTTGAGGTACCAGAAGGAACTGGGATATCTCAAGTATTGGATTCCCTGTCATGAGAGACCAAATGACTACTTAAGAGGGATGCTATAGAAAGGATTCTTTTTCGAGCATGGATTAGATTAAATGGCCTCTGAGGTCCCTTCCATTTCTGATCTCTTGAGATAGTTTAACTGACTCAGATTGTATGTTGGAGATGTTTGTCAAAACTGAAGTTACATGATATTGTAAAGAAAGTTTAGTTCTTTCATTTTTTTTTTTAAGCAATTGGGGTTAAGTAACTTGCTCAAGGTCATACTGCCAGTTATTTCTGGGTGCGGTGCTAACTATCTAAGCCTGGATTCGATCCCCAGGTCATCCTGACACTGGGGCCGGTGCTTTTACTCGCTGACCCACCTGGCCGCCCCTAGTTCTTTCATTTGCAAAGGTCAGAAGATGATTTACAATACAGATTTACAGAGTCAGTTTTTTATTACAATCTTCAACAGATTTTTTAAAAAATATTTTTCATTTTTTTAGATTGTGAGAACAGACCTAAAAGAGCTTAGAGACTTTGATCTTGGTGGAGCACCGTATGGTTACACACCATTTTGTGATAGTAGAACTGAAATGGATGGATACCGCTTCTGGAAATCAGGATATTGGGCTTCCCATCTAGTAAAAAGAAAATACCATATCAGGTAAGATAAGTTATAGCTTTTTTTAACTTTCATTAGTATATAATTTATTCAGATGGTGACTTTTCTGTTGACTGGGAAATTTATGGGGAAAAATATACCCTTACATCATTAACAAATTCTCACTATGCTATATTGAATAAATGTTAGAGTAAACATGAGGACACTTGAATTTCCAATCTCTGGTCTCAGTGACACTGATGCCTTAAATCTTAGTTCCTCCATTTGCAAGAACAGAACTTCATTGGAATTTTTGGTTAATTGTAGTTTCTATGATACGATCTTAGATTTAGAGCTGAGAGGGACTTTAGAAGTTATCAAGTACACACACACACACACACACACACACAGAGTTGAAAAAATTAAGGCTAAGAGAAGTTTAAATGACTTACCCAAGGTCACCTAGCAAATAAGTATCTCAGATGAGATTTGAACTCATGTCTTCTTGACCCAACATTTAGTGCTCTATGGACAGTAGAGAAAATTCAAACCAGTTGAATTCAAAGGAAAGTTAAGAAAAGACTATGAGATTCTAGAACCTCTAGGCCCAAGCAAACTCCATATTTATGAATAATAACAATATAGACTAAGGAATATTTCTTTTTCAGTGCCTTGTATGTTGTGGATCTCAAGAAATTCAGAAAAATTGCAGCTGGAGATAGACTTAGAGGTCAGTACCAGGCTCTTAGTCAGGATCCAAACAGTCTGTCCAACCTAGATCAGGTAAGTATTGGTTTAATAAATTATATCCAGATTTGGTTACATCATATGGCAGTTATAATTTGATTGATATATTCTGAGCAAAACATCATATCATTTCAAGAACATGTTCAAAATTTTTTTCCTGAAAAATAAATGCAACATGATATAATGAATACAGAGATATCCTTGGACTCAGGAAGACCAAGGTTCAAACCCCACATCTGACACATACTGTTTCTGTGACCCTGGGGAAGTCACTTGATATCTCTGTGTCCCAGTAAACTCTAAGATGATAAATGACAGAGGAAATACTAGTCTGAATTGGTAGAAGGAATTTTCATCACTAGAAGTATCATGTGAAATGTGAAGTCTAGTAAAAAGACAAATCCAAAAATAAAAAATGGAAAATAACTACAATTATACCTAGGACTTAAGTCTTAATTTGTTTTCAAAGTTAACTAATTGGGACTAGAAAGAGGGAATATTATAGTGAGGAGTGTCCCCTACCAAGGATGCCAATCCCTCCTTTAATCTGACACATTATCTTCAACTTTGATCATGATAATTGGACTTAAAAAAAAAACTGGATCGGCCAGGTAGCACATCGAGTAAGAGCATTGGCTCCAGTGTCGGGATGACCTGGATATCGAATCCTGGGCTCTGACACTTAGCATCCACCCAGAAACACCTGGCCGTGTAATCTTGAGCAAGTTACTTAACCCCGATTGCTTTAAAAAAAAAAAACAACTTTGCAGCTATTTCAGTTTCTTGTGTCCTGTGATTTTTTAAATTTACTTTTGTCTTATAAATGTACTTCAGGAATTAAATCTATTTAATAAATCACTGATCTGGCTAAATAAAGTATTTTACATAAAAAAAATCTTTTTTTTGACATATTCTGTGAAAAACCAGTGCTAAACTTATAAAAGTAGTTTTAATATTCACATACAGTCTAGCACTTTTTGTTCCATGTTATGATAGGATACAATAATGAAATTGCTTCCTCTTTTCCTGACATTCATATTATTAAAATTTTAAGGAATATATTCCTCTCATAGAGTTATATTTTTCCATACTAGAAGAAAAACATTTTTCTCAAATTCTCGTTATACAACTTAAATGTAGCAAAGACAAGTGTACCAATTTGTCTTCAAATGTAAAATTAAGCTTGCTGAAACTGATGGATTTCTTTGTGCCACTGCTTTATGAAACAACTAAATATCCTAATTTTTTTAAAGAAAATTTAAGAAGATGAACACATTGATCAACAAATTTTTAATGTGGATTAAATAGATTTGGCTATTAAAAGATGACTTCCAGAATTTAGATTTCTTTTTTTAAAAAAATTTAAAGAAAAAAGAAAAGAAATAATTCAACCTGGATTTAAAGTGTATAAAGATTGCTCTAATTTTTTTATTGGAAGGTAATGGTGAAGGTTATTTTAAATTAAAACCAATGCTTATTTATTAGTTTCAAAATCTTCAAGCTCTGAGAGGGTTTGCAACTATAATCACTTCCAGTTCTTGGGTGACTAAAGCTGTTTTCAAAAATTGGTTTTCAAATTATTTTATCTTGACTATTGGGAAATTTTGCCAAGACAACAGTATCACTTTTAAATAATATCCCAGGTCATCCACTACACTTTGGTCAGTGTATGAGAATGTGAGCATTCAAATTCACCAAGATGTGGATAAAGCTCTCTGTACTTACCAGTGTAGGTATGAAGTGTAAAAGAGAGAGACAGAGAGAGAGAGAAAGAGAAGACAATTCAGTCTGTGCTAAAATATTTTAAATGACAATAACTATTTTTCATTGTATTATCAGTAAAAGCTTATATTTAAGTGAAATACTCAGGAATTTTTTTTAATTTTAAAAAGTTTGCTTTTTACACTATTTTTCTTTTCATACTTTGTAATAAATTTGAATCAGAAATACATTTTTCTTATCCTTTGCTATTATGTTATAACAAACAGATATATTTTAAATTTTTTTTCATTTCATATTTCTATTGGTGTGGATCCCATTACCATATTTTACATATAATTATAGCTTCTAATAGTCAGAATCAGAATAATGTGATCACAGGTTTCATTATTCATCCTAATTTGGATTTAGCTGTACCTTTTATCTCAGTCTCTCTCAATGCCCTTACTAATGTATCACAGGTCTTTATATACCTCTTTTATAATACATCTGTGACTATGATATGGGGTCCAAGAGTGGTGGTTCTACTCTCCTTAACTTTCCATAATGATTTTTGGCAAACCTTTTCCATTTTTCTCCTGGTCATCTTTCTATTTTTCATTCTTCATGGACCCTAGGATGACATGCTTTGTTCAATATTTTGCCAGACTTTCTCTAAACTTGTTTTCCATTCCATTCTATCTTTTTGTTTTATGAAACACAATTTCTCAAACTTGTACATTGGTCTTCATAAAACTTTACAAAAGTGGCTAGGTGGCTCAGTGAATAGAGCACCAGCCCTAGAGTCAGGAAAACCTGAGTTCAAATCCAGCATCAGACACTTAACACAAAAACTAGCCATGTGACCTTGGGCAAGTCACTTAACTCCAACTTCCCTCTAAAAAAACCCTTTACAAAGGAGTTTTTCTTTTAACCTGATCTTGCTTTTGGCAGCTATCTCTCTCTTTGGCAAGGAACCTAGAAGTCTGCTGACCAAGATGCTATCAGGGCTCTTTTGGTCTCCTTGTTGTTAATTAATAGATGAATTATTAATCTCCATTGGTTAAACTTTTTGATAAAATTGTCCTTATATCAGTGTCACTTCTGATATCCATTTCCCAATTTTAAATTTTCAATTATTTGTTTAAATAGTTCAGCATTAAAATGTTGCAGTTGTATACTATATCTTTTTGTCATTATTATTCTTTCTTGTTTAGTTCTGATAAGTCAGTGGTTTAATGATATAAAGATCACTGACTAAGAAAAGGGACAGCTAGATGATGCAGTGGATAGAGTGGTCTAAAGTCAGGAAGACTTATCTACCTGAATTCTAATCCAGCCTCATACACCTATAGCTATGTGGAGCGATGGATAGAATACCAGACCTAAAATCAGGAAGATTCATCTTCATGAGTTCAAATCTGTACTCACATACTTACTAGCTGTGTGATCCTGTCACTTAACCTTGTTTGCCTTAGTTCTTCATCTATAAAATGATCTGGAAAAGGAAATGGCAAACAGCTCTGGTATCCTTGCCAAGAAAACCACAAATGGTATTATAAAGGGTTGGACACAACTGAAATGACTCAACAACAATAGCAACAAAGACTTGGGAAAAACTCCCACATCAATAACAAATCTTTTCCTGTCTATTGAAGAGTCATCTTTTTCATTCTTTACAGTGTTATTTGGTATTTGCCACATTCGTCACCTGACAATTCATTTTTGAAGAAAGCATTTATGACATAGAGATATAAGGATCCTGTACTATATATGTCTTTCTATTCTTTCATGCATTTTTCCTGAACAATGCTTTCCCATATATTTGAACCTCACTTTTCTCCACCTTTACATTGAAGTCACCTAGTATCAGAGTACATATTATTTTAATTTGGAAGATTTTTACTAAATTTTTCATAGGTAGATTTTCTCTACTGCTTCATTCTCAAAAACCATTGCAAAAGCTACAATTATTTCCATGGTAATCTTTTTGGAAAACGGCAATCAGTACTGAATTATATGATGTCCAAATGCCTCAGGAAATATTATCTCTTGTTGCCTCCAGGTTATATAATAAAACCTACTATGCCAACTCCTTTCTTTGCCTCTCAAAGAAATACCTGTGAACTTTCCTTCAATTTAGTCACAGTTTCCTTCTTTCTTCTGGTTTCATTTATAGCCTAGGATGTCAAGGGTGATATGAGTCATATTCTTCAACAGGGCACCTATTTATTGGCCATTGGACAAGGACCTCACATTTAGAGTACTAACCTTCTAATTAAAATGTCTTACCAGTATAACTGTATGTTTCTTACAACCTTCTACCCTATTTCCCATCACTCTGTTAGCAGTTACTGTAGGGGTTCATACAGCACTGATGACCATTTAAAAAAAAATATTTTTCATGGGTTACCATGAAAAAAAAATAACATTATCACGAGGCAGTCAGGCTGCTGCTTATGTATCTCTGTATATAGCTAGGCTGTAATAGAAAAACAGATCTGGTCCATGACTGGGAGGCCATACTCAAAACCTTTCCAGTCTAGGAGAATTTCCTAGAACTTATATTGCAGTGATATAGACTTCAAGAATTCACCATCAAAGTAAATACAAGGTTTTAAAACACAAGATAGGGAAGGAAGACACTAAGCAATTGGGTTCAAGAAAGGTGAACCTTCTTGTAGAAGGTAAGCTGAATCTTGAGGAGGATTTTACAAGATGGATATTTAAGGAATGCATTCTAAGCATGGAGGCCCCAAGAGTTGAGTTTTAGGTCTTCCCTACTCTGGGGATCAAATCAAGTTCCCTTTACCCCAGTGATCAGTATTTGGATTTTTTCCTTCACAAAGGACACCAAAATTGCCCTCTTCCGTAATCAACCTTAAATGAAGCCTTTTCCTTTGGGTATAGAGAGAGGCCTTTTCTTTCATATTCAGTTAAATGGATGCTAACTTCAGTTAAGTGGATACTCTCCAGTGTGAGACCCATTAAGTTTTTTTTTTTGCTTTTTTTTTGGAGGGGGGAAGGCTAGGCAATTGGGGTTGTGACTTGCCCAAGGTCACACAGCTAGTTTTGTGTTAAGTGTCTGAGATTGGAAGTGAACTCAGGTCCTCCTGACTCCAGGGCTGGTACTCTATTCACTGTGCCACCTAGCCGTCCCTGAGGTCTTTTTCTTAATACCTGAAGTCTGTCCATTTCACTTTAGCTCCTCAAAGGATTTCTTCGTGCTGAGGCATTTGAGGACTTTTGTTTTTTTAATCAACTGTCAGCCTGAGTCAAGGCTTCTTTTTTTTTTTATACAGATGTGTTTCTTTGGTAGAAAGTTTTGCTCTTTTTTTTTTATGAAATCTTGCAGTTTTGCCTTAGTCTCTCGGGTTCTCAGTTGTCAGCTGAAGCCTTTGATCTTTCACCTTAGTTTTTGTTTTCCTCCATCTGGGGAATTCTTATACGTACTTTCACTTTCATCTCTAAAGGGTTCTGTATCATATTTACTGCTTATCCAAAGGGTGAGTTGTTTATTAAGTAGATTGTGTTATGGTAGGGTAGAGCTGAGCTGTACTGTATTGTTCCACTCAGCTATCTTGCCTCGTTCACCCATGAGCTATAAATACAGAAGTCTAGAGAAAAATGAAAAGGTAACTACAGATGAATAATCTGAAGAGACTTGATAAGGATGAGGTTTTTTTTTCCATTTAATAGAAAAGGGGAGGCAGAAGGGACCAGGAACATTCCACTAAACTTGAGGGAAAGAATTAAGGTCAGTTTATTTTGTCTATCCAAGTCACTTGGGGCAGCACACGTAGGTTGGTGAACTCTACTCAATGTCCAGCTTCCCATCAGAGGAGAAAGAATCAGAAAGTGAAGAGGGAAATATCAGTGGGGAAAATTGACTGACATTACTAAAAATTTCAGTGAGAAGAAAACTCAAAGACCATAAGCAGATAGATCAACAGGAAAAACATTAACAAAAGAAGGAAATATGGCTCCAGATCCAGAAAACTAGTTGATGTCTATGAATAAATACTGCAAAACAAAGGAAAACAATCCAACACCTGATGAGACAGAGGCTGTGTGAAATGTGAGAACATGGAACCACAACTTCCTGTTCCTGAGTGGTTCAAAATAAAAATGGGAATATGAGAGCAAAATGTATATAGCCTGAGCAGCAAAAATAAGAGCAGAATTGAAAACCTGGAATCTGCAATATGTTCACAAGCAAAACATACTAATCTCAAAAAGACAGGATGCTTAGAGACGACCTAAGGATCATAGGTCTCCCATAAGAATAAGACAGGACAAAAAAAGCCTTTAAATCTATAATGTAGTAGAAGAGAACTACCTAAAACATTTGATATAGAAAGTGAAATGCCAATTTAAAGAATTCATAGGTCATTGCCAGGAAAAAAAGACTGCAAACTCCAAAAGACTTGATGGTTAAATTTAACAGTTCAGTTCAGAAACAACAAATTCTATAAGCAATTAAGAGAAAGACCTCCATATATCAAGGAAAGGAAATTTGAATAATGCAAGACAATTCTGCACCCACCACAAAACACAGGATAGAATGGAATAATGTTTTCTGAAGAGCAGTGGAGCTCAGGATGCAGGCCAGGATGACCTACCCTGCAAATCTGAGCTTGACCATAAATGAGAAAAACATAGCTATTCAAGAATGAAGAGTCATTTGAAACATTTTTAGGGGGAAAATGGAACTGAAGAGATTGTTTGCTTCTCAAACACCTCCAACAACAGAAATTCAAGAGAAGCGAATAGATGTTATAGCCAAGGATGGCAACATACACAGAGTGACTGCAGAGAAACCAGTAAGAGACTTAACTTTTAGATTATGATGAAGGTGGAAATCCTGGTAAGGTAGCCTGAGGCATCATTGGTAGTCTGCATAATCTAGGACAGGGTGAGGGGACTGTACCTTGGACTGTATACCTTGGGACTGTATCCATCTGATACCTGAAATGATTGGCTTTGTTCTGAGGGTGAAGTATAATGAAAAAGAGGGGCAAGCTGTACAGGGCCTAGTCAGAAACTGCTTTAGAAGGGAAAATCTAGAATTCATACTTTAGAAGTTTTGACTGAATGAAGAATATAGGAAATAGAGATACACTAAATAATCATAGGAATCACAAAGCAGAGAAAAAGGGTCTGGAGTAGACAGAGAGGATAAAGAAAAGAGCGAAATTATTTTTGGAATTCACAAAAATGAATATTTACAAACTAGTGAATAAGCTAGTTGACTGAAGAAGAACAAGGAGGAATCTAACTAAAAAGGGAAAAAAAAGAGGGGAGAGAATTATATGAGTAGATAAAAGCAGGTGAGAAAAAGGAACTAAACAAGGTAACAAACAAGAAAAAGGGATCGGGTGGCAATAGTGGTGGGAGGAGCCAATGAAAATGGGCCCACCAAAAAAAAAAAAAGGACAAGTGCTATATTTACAGCAGAAGAAAGAACAACTTTTTTTTAAATGCCTAATATTAGAGATGAATGAGGAAAATATAAACCTAACTCTCATAACTTCAAATGTGAGTGTAATCCAATAAAACAAAAAGAGCAACAGATTAGATTTTTTAAAAACTCCTACAGCCTATTGACTACAAAAAACACATTTAATAAACAAAAGCAAAGGCAAAAGAAAACTCAGGAGATAAGAAAAATGTTTACCATGCATCAAGTGAATTCAAAAAAGCAGGAGCTGCAACCATTTTATCTGACAAAGCAAAAACAAACACTCAAAAATAAAAAAGGATAAAAAAGAAACTGCTGAAAGGAACCATAGTCAACAAATCATCAGTAATAAACTTATACTCTCCAAATTGATAAAGGAAAGATCCGTGCTATGAGAAATCATAGATAGTAACACAATAGTGGCAACATTCTTCAATATCCCTCTATCAGTTTGGGGTAAGTAACAGATAAACAAAAGGGAAAATATGGGACTGAACAAATTTCTAGTGAAAGTAAATTTAAAAGAATTTCAGAATCTTCTAAGTGGGATAGCAGAAGCAATATACATATTTTTCTACACCACATGGAACTTTTACAAAAATTGACACGTAGGGGTGGCTAGGTGGCATAATGAGTAAAGCGCAGGCCCGGAAGTCAGGAGGACCCGAGTTCGGGTTCCAGCCTCAGACACTTAACACCCACACAAAAAGACTAGCCATGTAACCTTGGGCAAGTTACTTAACCCCAATTGCTCTCCAAAAAGCCAAAAAAGAAAAATTGACATGTACTAGGGCACAGGGATATTACAAACAAATGTAAAAAGTCAGAAATGGTTAATATGTCCTTTATAGACTATAATGCAAAATAAGAATAGTTATTGTTTCAGAGACTACAAACAAAAGATGTGGACCCAAATGGAAACTTAACAGTGAAATCCTAAATAGTGATGGATCAAAAAACCAAATCATACAAATAATTCAAAACTATATAAACTAAAATGATAGTGATGAAATAATGCATCAAAATTTCTGGGCTGCAGCTAAAGCAGTCCTCAGGGGGGAAATCATACACTTATAAACATACATTAACAAAATAGAAAAAGAAAGAATTGGTAAAAAGTGTAGACATAGTGGGACTTTTTTTTTTTTTGCTTTTTTGGAGGGCAATTAGAGTTAAGTGACTTGCCCAAAGTCACACAGCTAGTAAGTGTGTCAAGTGTCTGAGGTCAGATTTGAACTCAGGTCCTCCTGACTCCTGGGCCAGTGCTCTATTCACTGTGCCACCTAGCTGCCACAAGGGACCTTTTTTAATATAGAAAGAGGCATCTTTCTTTTTTTTTTAATTAATTTGTTTGTTTCCTTTTCGTTTACAGGATTCAATTCCACAGTTCCTTGAGTTTCACATTTTGTCCCCCTCCCTCCCTCTCCGCCCCCATGACGGCTTATAGTCAAGTATAGGATCTGTAAATACTTTCACATTATACATTAGTCAGGTTATAAGGACGGATTGTACCAGCTGGAATGAAAAATGGTAAAGAGGACATAAAACCAAATAAGAGAAGGAAAAAGATCAGGTATTTTGCTTCCACCTGGATATAAACTTAGTTCTTTCTAGTTCTTCCTCTGGATGCACATATTTCTCTCCATCATGAGTCTTTTGGGATTGACTTATATCACTCCATTGCTGAGAAGAGTCCAGTCTATCAAAGTTGGTCATCACACATACGTTGTGTCTGTAATTGTGTACAAAATTCTCCTGGTTCTACTCTTCTCACTCAGCATCAGTTCTTTTAAGCCTCTCTAGGTAAATATGAAGACTGCCTGCTCCCCGTTTCTTATAGCGCAATAATATTCCATGACATGCATATACCACAACTTGTTCAGCCATTCCCCAATTGATAGGCACCCCCTTAATTTCCAATTCTTTGCTACCACAAAAAGAGCTGCTATAAACATTTTTGTACATATGGGTCTTTCTCTCATTTCTATGATCTCTTTGGGATATAACCCTAGGAGTGGTATTGCTGGATCAAAGGGTATGAAAGTATTTATAGCCCTTTGGGCATAATTCCAGATTGCTCTCCAGAAAGGCTGGATCAGTTCACTCCACCAGCAATGCATTAGTGTTCCAATTTGCCGACATCCTCTCCACCATTTGTCATTTTCCGGTTTTGTCATCTTAGCCAATCTGACTGGTGAGATGTGGTACCTCGGAGTTGTTTTGATTTGCATTTCTCTAATCAATAGTGAATTAGAGCATTTCTTCATGTGCTTATAAAAAGCTTTAATTTCTTTCTCTGAAAACTGCCTGTTCATATCCTTTGACCATTTATCAATTGGGGAATGACTTGTATTCTTATCAATTTGACTCAATTCTCTGTATATTTTAGTCCTTTGTCAGACACATAGTCCTTTGACAAAGTCCTTTGTCAGAGACATAGGTTGTAAAGATTCTTTCCCAATTTCCCACCTCCCTCTTAATCTTGGTTACATTGGCTTTGTTTGTACAGAAACTTTTCAATTTCATGTAGTCAAAATTATCCATTTTACATTTTATAATGTTCTCTAATTCTTGTTTAGTCACAAAGTCTTTCCCTCTCCACAAGTCTGATAGGTAAACTATTCCTTGTTTTAGGAGACTGCTTACAGTATCAACCTTTATACCTAGATCATGGACCCATTTATACTTGATTTTGGTATATGGTGTCAGATAATGGTCTATGCCCAGTTTCTGCCACACTATATTCCAGTTTTCCTGGCAGTTTTTGTCAAATAGTGAGTTCTTATCCCAAAAACCAGGGTCTGGAGGTTTATCAAACAATACATTACTATAGTCATTGACTTCTGAATCTCGTGTGCCTAATCTATTCCATTGATCCACTCCTCTATTCCTCAGCCAGTACCAAGTAGTTTTGATGACGGCTCCTTTATAATACAGATTGAAATCTGGTATAGCTAGTCCACCTTCCCTAGCATTCCTTTTCATTAATTCCCTTGATATTCTGGACTGTTTATTCTTCCAAATGAATTTTGTTACTATTTTTTCTAGCTCTATAAAGTAATTTTTTGGTAAATTAATTGGTATGGCACTAAATATATAATTTAATTTAGGTAAAATTGTCATTTTTATTATATTAGCTCGACCCAGCCACGAGCAATTGATATTTTTCCAATTAGTTAGATCTGACTTTATTTGTGTGAAAAGTGTTTTATAGTTGTGGTCATATAGGTCCTGGGTTTGTTTTGGCAGGTAGATTCCCAAATATTTTATAATGTCTACAGTAACTTTAAATGGGATTTCTCTTTCTATCTCTTGCTGTTGAATTTCATTAGAAATATATAAGAATGCCGAGGATTTATGTGGGTTTATTTTATATCTTGCAACTTTGCCAAATTTATTTATTGTCTCAAGTAGTTTTTTATTTGATTCTCTAGGATTCTCTAAGTATATTATCATATCATCTGCAAAGATGATAGCTTGGTCTCTTCTTTGCCTAATTTGATTCCTTTGATTTCTTTTTCTTCTCTAATTGCTACTGCTAACATTTCTAGTATCAGATTGAATAAGAGGGGTGATAGTGGACACCCTTGTTTCACCCCTGATCTTATGGGAAATTCTTCTAGCTCCCCATTACATATAATACTTGCTGATGGCTTTAAATAGATGCTACCTATTATTTTAAGGAAGGATCCATTTATTCTTATACTTTCTAATGTTTTTAATAGGAATGGATGTTGTATTTTGTCAAAAGCCTTTTCTGCATCTATTGAGATGATCATGTAGTTTCTGCTAGTTTTATTGTTGATATGATCAATTATACTGATGGTTTTCCTAATATTAAACCATCCTTGCATTCCTGGAATAAATTCTACCTGATCAAAGTGTATTATTCTTGAGATAAGTTGCTGTAAACTTTTTGCTAGTATTTCATTTAGAATTTTTGCATCTATATTCATGAGGGAGATTGGTCTATAATTTTCTTTCTCTGTTTTATCTCTTCCTGATTTAGGTATCAGTACCATATTTGTGTCATAAAAAGAATTTGGTAGGACTCCTTCTTCACTAATTTTCCCAAATAGTTTGTAGAGTATTGGAATCAATTGTTCTTTAAATATTTGATAGAATTCACTAGTGAATCCATCTGGCCCTGGAGATTTTTTCCTAGGGAGCTGATTGATGGCTTGTTCAATTTCTTTTTCTGAGATGGGATTATTTAAGTAATTTATTCCTCTTCAGTTAATCTGGGCAACTTGTATGTTTGTAAATATTCATCCATTTCCCTAAGATTGTCAAATTTATGTGCATACAATTGGGAAAAATAATTCCTAATTATTGTTTTGATTTCCTCTTCATTGGAGGTAGATTGACCCTTTTCATTTTTGATACTCATAATTTGGTTTTCTTCTTTATTTTTTTATCATATTGACTAAGGGTCTATCAATTTTGTTGGTTTTTTCATAAAACCAGCTCTTGGTTTTATTTATTAATTCAATAGTTTTCTTAATTTCAATTTTATTAATCTCTCCTTTTGTCTTCAATATTTCTAATTTAGTATTTAATTGGGGATTTTGAATTTGTTCTTTTTCTAGGTTTTTTAATTGCATGCCCAATTTGTTGAGCTCCCTTTTCTCTAATCACATATGCACTCAGGGATATAAAACTTCCCCTAAGAACTGCCTTTAATGGATCCCACAGATTTTGGTATGTTGTCTCATTATTATCATTCTCTTGAATGAAATTACTGATTGTTTCTATGATTTCTTGTTTGACCCACTCATTCTTTAGGATTAAATTGTTTAATTTCCAGTTAGTTTTTAGTCTGTCTTTCCCTGGCCCTTTATTGCATATAATTTTTATTGCATCATGATCTGAGGAGGATGCATTTAATATTTCTGCCTTACTGCATAGAATTGTGAGGTTTTTATGCCCTAGAACATGGTCAGTTTTTGAGTATGTGCCATGAACCACTGAGAAGAAAGTATATTCCTTTTTATCCCCATTCAGTTTTCTCCAGAGATCTATCATACCTATCCTCTCTAAAATCCTGTTCACCTCCTTAACTTCTTTCTTGTTTATTTTGAGTTTGGATTTATCAAGTTCAGAAAGGGGGAGATTAAGGTCTCCCACTAGTATAGTTTTGCTATCTATTTCTTCCTCTGATTCCTTTACCTCCTCCCCTAGGAATTTGGATGCTACACCACTTGGTGAATATATGTTAAGTAATGATATTGCTTCATTCTGGATGGTGCCTTTTAACAGGATATAGTTTCCTTCCTTATCTCTTTTAATTAGGTCAATTTTTGCTTTTGCTTTATCTGAGATAAGGATTGCTACTCCTGCTTTTTTTTACTTTAGCTGAGGCATGATATAGTTTATTCCATCCTTTTACCTTTACCTTGTGTGTATCCCTCTGTTTCAGATATGTTTCTTGTAAACAGCATATTGTAGGATTATGATTTCTAATCCATTCTGCTATCCATCTCCATTTTATGGGAGAGTTCATTCCATTCACATTTACAGTTATGATTGTTATCTGTTTCTTTCCCTCCATCCTATTCCTGCCCCTGTTAATGTTCATATTTTCCCTATCTTCTCCCTTTCCCCCTTAATAGTTTTCTTTTTGACCACCACCTCCCTCAGTGTTCCCTTTTCAGCCCCCCTCCCTTTTCCTCCCCTTTCCCCTTCCTACTTCCCTCCCTACAAACCACTCCCACCCCCCTTTCATAACCCTTTCCCCCTCCTACTGCTTGTAGGATATTTTTATACTTAATGAAATATGCTATTTCTTCTTCGCATCAAGAGTGACAGGAACAAATCTCATGCGAAGCTCCTCTCCTACCCCTCTTTCCCTCTAAAATGATACTTTTTGCATTTCTTCTCCATAGAGTCCTGTGCTTACCTGGTTGTTATTCCCTCCTTGTACCAGAACCAATGAGGGAAAAGCTCTTATGCTTCCCAACTCCCTCCCTTTTTTTCCTCTGCTATACAGTTTTTATGCCTCTATGTGTGGCATAATTCACCCTTTACCACTTCAACTATTCCCTTTCTTCCATTGCAGTCCCTTTGTAGCCCTTAATAAGATTTTTTAAAATTGTCATTATGTGTATTTTATACTCATATCCTCTACTTGTCTATAACCAGTTTGCTCTTATCAAATAGCAGGGTGTGTGTGTGTTCTCCTTGTTTACCTTTCTAAGTCACTGTTGCATCTTGTAATTGGAGGTTGAATTTTCCATTGAGTTCTGGCTTTTTTATCAAGAAGGTCTGGAACTCTGTTATATCATTGAATGACCATCTCTTTGCCTGGAAGAATATGCTCAGTCTCGCTGGGTATGTGATCCTTGGTTGTAACCCGAGCTCTTTTGCCTTCCGGAAAATTGTATTCCACTGCCTCTGATCTTTCAGTGTAGAAGCTGCCAAATCCTGTGCAATCCTCACTGTGGACCCTTGATATTTGAATTGTTTCTTTCTGGCTGCTTGAAGTATTTTCTCTTTTGTCTGGTAGTTCTGGAGTTTGGCCACAACATTTTGAGGACTTTTCAGTTTGGGATCTCTTTCAGCAGATGTCCGGTGGATTCTCTCGATTTCTATTTTACCCTCAGGTTCTAGTATCTCAGGGCAGTTTTCCCTAACAAGCTCTTGGAGAATGTTGTCCAGGCTCATTTTTTCATCATAATTTTCTGGTAGGCCTATGATTCTCAGATTATTTCTCCTGGATCTGTTTTCCAGGTCAGTTATTTTTTCTTTGAGGTATTTTACCTCTTTTTCTAATTTTTCATTCTTGTTTTGCTTGACTAATTCTTGGTTCCTCATAGTTATTTGTTTCCATTTGGTTAATTCTAGTTTTTAGTGAATTATTTTCCTTGGTTAACTTTTGAAGCTCCTTTTCCATATCATACACTTTTCTTTTTAGAGAGATGTTTTCCTCATTATAAAATGTTTTTCTAATTCTGCTATTTTCGTTTTCAGAGAATTATTCATTTTGTCTTCTATCTCTTTCATTTTGTTTTCAAAGTTCCTTTTGATCTCATCTAGGAGAGCCTTCTGTGCTTGGGACCCATTCCCTGTTAAAGTTTCAGCTTTGGGTGTGGAGTCCACATTGTCTCCCTCTGAGGTTGGTCCCTCCCTCTGAGGATAGTAGAACTCCAGAGTCTTTGTCTTTGTAGTCTGCTTTCTACCCATTTTGGGGCAGGGTCCTAGCCACACCCTTCCTCTAGGATCCCAAGCCTTTACTGTAGAGGGTTTTGCCCTGGGGCAAGAGTTAATATGTTTTCTGGGTCAGAGGGGGGGGTTTGGAGCAAGTGAGGTTCACTCTGTCATCCTAGTCTTTGGAGGTCCTGAAAGGGGCTTTTTAAAAAAAATTTCTGGGCTATGAAGTGGTAGCCCCAGGAGTGTTTGCTGTCCAGGACAGGGGCCCCTGTATTTGCTTCTTACCTTGCTCTTTCCAGTCCCAGCCCTTTGGTGATAGGCCTGGTAGTGGACCTTGTGGTTGGTGGGAAGACTTGCCCTCCAAGTTGATCAGGCCCCTTCCGGCCTGCCTCTGCTGGCTGCGCCTTCTAGGCCTGCCTCTGCATCTCAAGAGGCATCTATCTTAAAACCAAAAGGAAGTATCATATGCAATAAGGATATAGTAGAAGTTTTTCCAATAAATATGGAAGAGAAACAAATGCCTACTCTCTCCAATATTATTTGATATAGTTCTGGAAATACTAGCAACAGCAATAAGTTAAGAGAAAGAAATAAAATCATAGAGATGGGTAAAGGGGAGATGGAACTTTTCCTATTTGCTCATATGATAGTATACTTGGAAAATCCTAGAGAATCAGCAAAGTTGCTAATTAAGACAATAACCAGCAGAGTTTTAGGCAACAAAATAAATCCTCAAAAGTCAACAGCTTTTCTATATGAGAATAACAAAACATAAGAAGCAATAATAGAAAAGGAAAATCCTTCTAAGTAACTAACTTGCAGAAAATACCTGGGAATCAACTTACCAAAGTACATAAAAGACTTCTATAGATTCAATTACAAAGTATTCATCAAAGAAATAAAGAGCCTGAATAGCTAGAGGAATATTCAGTACACTTGGCTGGAAAATATCAATATAATACAAGTAGATTCTAATCAGCCTGGAAGTATGGATGCTTAGCCTGTACCCACACCACATTACACTGGTAATGGGCCCTGCCAGCAGCCACAATGGAGAATAAGAATGGAGGAACAGGAAAATAGAAACCATCCTCCAGGGAGGGCAGAGTATAATTTTTTTTTTCCCCAAAGTATTTAGAGATAAATGTATATACATATTTAGACCCATATACATGAGAGCAGTTAGGTGGTACAGTGGATAGAGTACCAGTCCTGGAGTCAGGAAGGCTTATCTTCCTGGCATTCAAAACCTGACCGTAGACAAGTTACTAGCTGTGTGACCCTGGGCAAGTCACTGAACTCTGCCTCATTTTCCTCAGCTATAAAATGAGTTGGAGAATGAAATGGCAAAGTGCTTCAATATCTTTACCAAGAAAACCCCAAATAGGGTCACCCAAAGTAGGACACAATGGAACAACATTTTATATGTGTGTGTGTTTATACATGTACATATACATATATGTGTATACATATTTTACATTTTTGTGTATATACACATACACACACACACGTGTGTGTGTGTGTGTGTGTGTGTGTATGTGTATGTGTGTGACTCCCATACCTAGCAGTTGTTGCAGGGCAGGGTGGGGTGGGGCAGGGTGGAGGAAAGGAGGTGCTTCTGGGATGACTAAGGAGATGAGGAGGAAGTCTATTCTTTCCCAGAACCTGTCTTTGGCCATGACTTTCTCCCTAGCCATCTCCCTCTTTTCAGCCCTACTGGAAGACCCTGGAAAGAAGTACTAGAGGTAACCACCTCAACAGTACTAGCTGCAAGGTTGCTTATGATTTTTGATCCCCAAAGGCTACTAAGCTCATTTGTCTAGGACTCATCTGGAACCACGTTGTCCTTTGTTTTGAGGATACCCATAAAAATATGAGTCAATAGTCTCTTTTGTACAGCACTAAGCCTTTATTTTGCCAGGAAAAGTGTTCATTCAGCAATAAAAATATCTCTTTCCCTTTCTCTCTCCCTCTCTCCCTCCCTCCTTTTCCCTCTCCTCTCTTTTTCCTTCCTTCCCTTCTTTTATAAATGCCAAACACTTTGATATATAAATTGAATATGTATCAATGTATAAGCACAGTTATCAATAATTACTAAATTATTTATACCTATGTTCATACTCTCCTTCTGAACCTAAAGATATCTATTCAAATGCCCTCAATAGTAATGTTAGCTGATTATTTTTAAAAGGAATTTGTATTACTTCATTATGACTTAAATATTCCTTTGATAGAACAGCCCCCAGCAACCATAATTTAAATAAACCTGACATTGGGCTGACAATGAGAGTCTATATAGGCAAATACAGATAAAATAAATTTATTGATAAACAATAAATTTAGTATAGACATTGCTTAGTGATGTTAAGTCTTGTGTTCATATTAATAGCCTTTATTTTTTTATATAATAACTTTGTTCTAGAGTGATTTTAAAATTAAATTTCTTAAGTATAGTTACTCAGTTCAAATTTAACTATTATTATATTATATATAATTATATATTATATCATATATTATATATATTATATTAACTAAATATAACTAATAAAACAAATTTAAATATGCTGCCCAGTGTAGAAAGAAATAAGAACTTAAGGGCATGGCTAGGTGGTACCGTGAATAGAACACCGGCCCTGGAGTCAGGAGGACCTGGGTTCGGATCTGGCCTCAGACACTTAACACAAAAACTAGCCATGTCACCCTGGGCAAGTCACTTAATCCCAATTGCCCCCCCCAAAAAAGCAAAAAAAATAAAATAATAGGGGCAGCCAGGTGGCGCAGTGAGTAAGAGCTCCAGCCCCGGAGTTGGGAGACCCAGGATCCGTTCCAGCCTCAGATACTTAACACCCACACAAAATGACTGGCCGTGTAACCCTGAGCAAGTTACTTAACCCCAATTGCTTTAAAAAAAAAACTTTAAGTAAAAAATTTTAAAAGAAAATTATTTGCATATTTAGGGAACAAAAGGCAGTTTATACATTATTTTACATTTATATGCTATCTAAAATTATTATTTTACTATTTATATACTATGGGAGGGAGGGGCTAGGTGGCATAATGGATAGAGTACTGGTCTTAGAGTTAGGAGGACCTGAGTTCAAATGTGACCTTAGACATCAACTGTGTGCCTCAGCACAAGTCACTTAACCTCTTTTTGACTCAATTTCTTCATTATTAAAATTAGCTGGAAAAGGAAATGGCAGACCACTTTAGTATCTTTGCCGAGAAAACCCCAAATGGGACCGCAAAGAGTCTGATACAATCACAAAATGACTAATCAACAATAACAAAACATACTGTCTTCATTCTCCTGCTTTGTATGACTGTTTTTATTTGGGGGCATCATAGATATTGTGTCTCTAAGTTCACATCTGATTTTTTTTTATAGGACCTACCCAATAATATGATTCACCAGGTTGCCATTAAGTCTCTTCCTCAAGAGTGGTTGTGGTGTGAAACATGGTGTGATGATGAATCCAAAAAAAGGGCCAAAACAATTGATCTGGTAAGTTTCTCTGTATAACTCAGGGCATACATATAAATATGTAGAAAACGTAGAAAAGAAAGAATCCTGATCCCACTGAAAGATTGAAAGTTAAGTCCTGGGGGAGACTCTGCCCTGCATTAGTGACCACAGAACAGCTAGGGGAACATTGTGTCTCAAGACCTTCATTTATTACAAAAGGGCCAAGAATTTCTATGCACATCAAGCATTATCGATTTGATCCTGAATTATGACAAAATATGCTGCACTGGATTTTTCAAATATATATAGACATTATTATGATTGATAAAATATAAATTTATAAGTGTTCTGAATTTGTACTAGTTTTTGCCATTATGTGTTTTCTCACTCAATTGATAATATTAATACAACTACTACTTTCTAGAGGTCTCAAAAACATTTTTTAAATACTTAAAATATTCAAAAGATATGCCCATAGTCAAACAGGTTGGTCTAGGGGAAGGCCTTCAACAAGGGTTCCTCTTGCATGTATAGTTTATGTGAGGACACAGGTAAGAAATAACCAGAATGCGAAGGCATAGATGAGTGTTCTACACTGTTAAAGGGAATAAATGGAAATAGCTAAATATTGGGAATTTGTGTAGATTTTACAAATGGTATGGTACATCAGTTTTCTAGGAATTTTTATTCATTGTTCAATGTGATTTATTGATTTAAATCAGTAAGCATAAGGGACATACTAGAAAGACCATCACTAGCAACTAAGCATAAATGTTCATGGACATGGAATTCATAGAATTAATTATCCTTGTTAAAGCCTATTCTAATAAGCCCATAGTATGAATTTTCCCAAGTGATGCCAGGCAACATCAACCTTGTTCATGTTTATTTCACTTTCTATTCTTTTGCTTTGATGAACTATTCTTCCAATCCATCAGTAATCATTTAATATATGCTTGCTATGTGCCAAGCCCTGTGCTAAGTGTTAGGGGTACAATAAGAGGTGAAAGACAGTCCCTGCCCTCAAGGAGTTCACAATCTAATGAGGGAGACAACATGAAAACATATATACAGGCAGGCTATATACAGGATAAATAGGAAATAACAGTGTAGAGGCACTAAAATTAAGATTAGGAAAGGATTTTAGCTGAGACTTGAAGGAAGCCAATGAGTGGAGTTGACAAGGAAAAGTGTTCCAGGCATGGGAGACAAGCAGAGAAAATGCTCAGAGCTGAAAGATAAAGAGTATATTATACATGGAACAACAAGGAGAACAGTGTCATTAGATTGAAGTATATGGAGTAAAATAAGGTGTAAGAAGACTGGAGAGATATGGATTATAATGGGCTTTGCATGTCAAACAGTTTAGTATTTATTCTAAAAGCAACAGGGAGCCTCTAGAGCCTAATGAATAGGAGGTGTGACATGGTTAGAATTGTGTTTTAGAAAAATTACTTTAGTAGTTGAATAGAGGCTGGCATGGAGTGGGGAGGCAGGCAGACCCACAGCACACTATTGTAGTAATCAAGGCGTGAGCTGATGAGGGCCTGCCTGAGAGTGGTGGCAGCATCAGAGAAGAGAAAGGGGCATGTTAGACAGATATTGTAGAGCTAAAATCAATAGGCTTTTTCAGTGGATTAGACATAGGGGAAAAGGGAAAGTGAGAAGTCAAGGATCATTCCTAGGTTAGGAGCCTGAAGAACTGGGAGGATTGTGTTGCCCTCTACATAACAGCAAAGTCAGGTTTTAGAGGGAAGGATAATGAGTTCCATTCTGGGCATGTTGGAGATGCAAGATTGGAGGTCAGCAGAGAAGTTAAGACAGGATAGGTAGATTTGAAAATTATCAGCATAAATATGCTATTCAAATCCATAGAAGCCAATGAGATCACCAAGTAAAGTTATATAGAGGGAGAAGAGAAGATGGGCCAGCACATAACCTTGAGGGACACCTACAGTTATTGGATTTGACAATTAAGAGATTACTGGTAACTTTGAAGAGAGCATTTTCAGAGGAAAGATCATATTGGAAGTCAGATTGTAAGGGGTTAAGGAGAATGAGAGGAGAGAAAGTGGAGGTACATATTGTAAATGGCCTTTTAGAGGAATTTAGGGCAGAAGAGATATAGGACAATTAGCAGTGATAGTTAGCAGGATTAAATGAGGATTTTTTTTTAGTATGGAGGTGATGAGGGCCTGTTTGTGGATGGTAAGAAATGAGACTGTAAACAAGGAGAGATTAAAAATAAGATATAAAGAGGGGGTAACAGAGGAGGCAGTCTGTTGAAAGAGAAAGGATGCAATGGGATTACATGAGTGGATTAGGGTTAGCCTTGGTAAGGAATAAGACTACCTCATCATGTAAAAGAGGGGTGAAGAACAGATAGTGGCAGAAGGCATATGAGTAACATGAGATGGGATAGAGAATGAGATGGAATAGAGAAGGAGTTAACTGAAAATGCCCTCAATTTTTCCTGTAAAACATGAAGCAAGGTTCTCAGATGAGAGGAGAAGGGCTAAGGGAGCCACAGAGGTCTGAGGAGGGATGAAAAGGTTGGAAGAGCTCCTGTGGAGCATGGGATAGTGAATTGATGAGGGAAGTAGAGGAAGATTGCCTAGCAGCAGTGAGGGCTCAATTGCGATTATGTTACATACATTTAGGTCCTCACAGTGAACCCAGTCAGAATGGTTGCATGATTTTCTCCACCTTTGTTCAGTAGCAAATATGTAGGAGTGAATCAGAAAATGTTAGGAGTAGCCCAAGGCTGAGGTTTGACAGGATGTAATCAGAGATATGATAAGGGCTAGAGATTCAAGAAGGGAGGACAATAGAAAGTTAAATTGGTTCACCAAGGGGTCAAGATGGGGAAAAGAGGAGAGAATAGCTAGTGCAGGGGAGATGACCAGTGAGACATTTGAGAGGTCAAAGGATATGAGGTTGTGGTGCAGAAGAAGAGTGGGGTTTTGTAAGGGTTATCAAAGGGTGAGGTAGAAAAATCTTTTGGTGTTTTTGGTCAGATTTTGGTCAGATAAGGGAATTTCAGGATTTTTTAACCTAGAGGTGGTATATTTGTGGGTGATGGCAAAATCACAGGTATGACGATTTTAACTAAGGTGGCATGGAGGAATAGCTGATAGGAGATGAGTAGGTTGAGGAACTGAGTTAGGGTGTTTGAGGGACAGTCAGTATATGTGTTGAAGTCCTCTAGTATGAGAGCAGGAGATGGGAAGCACAGAAAAATTGTGAACTAGTTAAATAGAGGTTCTTTGCAGGGTTCTTATGAACAGGTTTTCATTTTCACTACCTTTGGTCTAAAATAGTTCTAATTATTTTATAGATTTCTTTTGCTCAGTTCTCGAGAACTTTTCTACCTGAATTTGTTCTTTAATAGCTGTATCAAGTCTCATAGTTTTGAGTGCATGAAGAGGCAATGGTAGACATGTAGACATGCACGGTAGACAGTGTGTTAGACTCAGGAAGACCTGGGTTCAGAAACTATCTCAGGCACATACTAGCTTTGTGTGACCCAAAGTCAATTGCTCAGCCTCTCTGAGCCTCAGTTCTTCATTGGTGAAATGGAGATAATAACAGCTTCTCCCTCAAACAAAGGGTGGTGGTGAGGATCAAATGGAACAACACATGTAAAGCAACGTGCACACCTTTAAGAATTCTCTGTGAGCTATTATTACATCTCTAGAAGGCTAAAGGGAACCTTTTTACATCAAGTTCTGAGAAAACCAAACTCTAATGGCAAACAAATTCATCTCAACCAACAAACTCTTAGATAGAGTTCAGTGATGGTCATGACAAAATGTTCTTGGAAGATTTGCATAAACTTGCAAAAGTAAAGTTAGCTGTCAGAGATAACATTGGGGAATAATGCATTGTTTAGAAGTGTCAGCAGTTAAATATAAGAAGATGGTGTTTTATAGTAGAAGAGAGAGGAATTTAAAATGAATCAAATGCACTTTTATGAATTGGATCAGTAATATATAATTCATTATATGAGATGACACCCTTCTGGATTTCCCTTTGGAAAGAACCATTAACAGAAGAGATGAGTATTTTATTATAGAAAGAGATCTTAATGAAGTAATGAGGGAAAGTAGAAAAATACCCAAAAAATTTAGAGTGATGAAAAATAAAATGATAAAACTGAAACAAAGCAAAAGTTGCTTATAGATGCAATGGTAATCTGGTTTACTGACAGGCTCATTCAGATATTTATCCACAGAACTTTTCCACTTCCAATGCAGATTTAAAGAAATACGAAAACTTTAAAGTTTTTTGGAATAGACATTCCATTACTTTTCTAATAGCTCCTTTGAGTTAATGTAGATATGAGAAAGAATCAGAAGCATCTCTGAGCTTACAGAAAAATGTGTTTAAGCAAAGTAACTGTGAAGCAAATTTTGCAGACTTAATTTTGTTTCCCTACAATTTTCTTTACACTATGAAAAAAAATTGAACAAATTGAATTGAAAATATCAGGCAAGGATAAAGGCTGGGATATTGGCTGAGCCCATGAAATGCTTGTTGATAGTTATAACTCACTAGGAATGGTTCACTTCTAATACAGTCATGGACATGAAAGTTGTTTTTAAAAGGTGACATGGAGAAAATGAGACAGGTAAATATTGACAAATGTCCAAGAGGATGTAAGAAAGCCTTTATGAGATCAGCAGAGGCCCGGAAGACGACGGGGGTTGGTGCAGAGGCCTGGACTCCAGGGATCGCAGAGGGCCTGACAAGTCCTGATCAACGTGATGGCAAGTTGACCCACCAACTGCAAGGGCCATTGCCAGGCCTATCACTGCAGGGCTGGGACTGGATGGAGCTGGGTAAGGGTCAAATGCAGGGTCCCTGACAGTGGCAGCAGCTACTCCTGGGATTACCAACTCACAGCCTGGAAATTAAAAAGCCCCTATCTGGACTTACAGGGACCAGGATGGCAGAGTGAACCCTGGCTGCTCCAATGCCCCCTCTCACCCTAAAAACATAGCAATTATTGCCCCAAAGCAAAACTTTAAATAGTAAAAGCTTGGGAACCCTAGAGGAAGGGCATGGCTAGGGCCCTGCCTCAAAATGGGTAGAAAGCAGACTGCAAAGACAAAGACTCTGGAGTCCTACTATTGTGAGAGGGAGGAACCAAATTCAGAGGGAGACAGTATTGACTTCACACCCACAGCTAAAGCCTCAACAGGCAACTGGTCTCAAGTACAGAAAGCATTCTTAAATGAGCTCAAAAAGAACTTTGAAAACCAAATTAGAGAGATAGAATATAAAATGAATAATTCTTTTAAAATCAAAATTAGAAAAACATTACAATGAAGAAAACAGCTCCTTAAAAAGAAAAACGTGTGATATAGAAAAGGAGCTACAAAAACTAACCAAGGAAAATAATTCGCTAAAAACTAGAATCAACCAAAATTGAAGTGAATAACTATGAGGAACCAAGAATCAGTCAAACAAAACATCAAGAATGAAAAATTAGGAAAAGAGGTAAAATATCTCAATGGAAAAATAACTGACCTGGAAAACAGATCCAGGAGAGATAATCTGAGAATCATGGGCCTACCAGAAAATCCTGATGAAAAAATGAGCCTGGACAACATCTTCTAAGAGATCATCAAGGAAAACTGCCCTGAGATACTAGAACCAGAGGGTAAAACAGAAATCGAGAGATTCCACCAGTCACCTCCTAAAAGAGATCCCAAATTGAAAAGTCCATGAAATGTTGTGGCCAAACTCCAGAACTATCAGGTAAAGGATAAAATACTACAAGCAGCCAGAAGGAAACAATTCAAATATTGCAGAACCACAGTGAGGATCGCACAGGATCTGGCAGCTTCTACACTGAAAGATCGGAGAAACTGGAATACGATTTTTTGCAAGGCAAAAGAGCTCGGGTTACAACTAAAGATCACCTATCCATCGAAACTGAACATATTCTTCCAGGCAAGGAGATAGTCATTCAATGATATAATGGACTTCCAGACCTTCCTGATAAAAAAGCCAGAGTTCAATGGAAAATTCAACATCCAATTACGAGATGCAAGAGAGACATAGAAAGGTAAATAAGGAAAACACACACCCTGTTATTTAATAACAGCAAACTGTTTGTAGACAAATAGAGGGTGTGGGTATAAATTACACAAAATGACAATTTAAAAAAACCTTATTATGGGCTATAAAGAGACTGCAATGGAAGAAGAGGAAAGAATGAAGCAGAAAAGGGTATATTATGCCACACAAAGAGGCGTAAAAACAATATAGCAGAGGGAAAGAAGGGAGGGAGATGAGCATTATATGAGTGTTTCCCTCATTGGTTCTGGTGCAAGGAGGGAATAACAAAACCAGTTAGATATAGGATTGTCGAGAAGACAAGCAAAACGAATAATAATAGAGGGAAAGAGGGGAGGGAGAGGATCATTGCATGAGATCTGTTCTTGTCAATCTTGGTTTGAGGAAGAAATAACATACTACGTTAAATATAAAAATCTATCATACCCTAAAGGTAGTAGAAGGGGGGAAGGTCTACAAAGGAGGGAGTGGTTAGAAGGGAGGGAAAAGGGGTGAAGGAGAGGAAAAGAAAGGGGGACTGATAAGAAGGGAATACTGAGAGAGGTGGTGGTCAAAAGGAAAAGTCTTAAGGAGGGAAAAGGAGAAGGGGAGAAAAATAAAAGCATAAACAGGGGAGGAAATAGGATGGAGGGAAAGAGACAGATAGTAATCATAACTGAACTTGAATGGGATGTATTCTCATAAAATGGAAGCGGATAGCAGAATGGATCAAAAACCATAATCCTACAATATGCTTTTTACAAGAAACACATCTGGAATGGGGGGACACACAGTGTAAAGGTAAAAGCCTGGAGGCATATAGCATGCCACAGATAAAGCAAAAAAAGCAGAGGTAGCAATTCTTATCTCAGACAAAGCAAAAGCAAAAATAGATGAGGGATAAGGAAGGAAACTATATCCTGCTAAAAGACACCATCAAAAATGAAGCGATATCATTACTAAACATCTATGCACCAAGCGGTATAGCATCCAAATTCCTAAAGGAGAAGTTAAGGATGTTAGAGGAAGAAATAGATAGCAAAACCATACTAGTGGGGGACTTCAATCTCCCCCTCTCTGAGCTTGATAAATCTAACCTCAAAATAAACAAGAAAAATTAAGGAGGTAAAGAGAATCTTAGAGAAGATAGATATGGTAGACCTCTGGAGAAAACTGAATGGGGATAAAAAGGAATACACCTTCTCAGTGGTACATGGCACATATACAAAAATTCACCATGTACTAGGGCATAAAAACCTCACAATTCAATGCAGAAAGGCAGAAATATTAAATGCACTCTTCTCAGATCATGATGCAATAAAAATTATATGTAATAAAGGGCCATGGAAGAATAGACTAAAACCTAATTGGAAACTAAATAACTTTATCCTAGAGAATGAGTGGGTCAAACAAGAAATTATAGAAACAATGAGTAACTTCATTCAAGAGAATGACAGTAATAAGACAACATACCAAAACTTGTAGGATACAGCAAAAACAGTTCTTAGAGGAAGCTTTTATATCCCTGAATGCATACATAAATAAAATAGAGAAAATAGAGGTCAATAAATTGGGCATGCTACTGGAAGAGCTAGAAAAAGAACAAATTGAAAATCCCCAATTAAATACTAAATTAGAAATAATGAAAAACAAAGGAGAGATTAATAAAATTGAATTTAAGAAAACTATTGAATTAATAAATAAAACTAACAGCTGGTATTATGAAAAAAACAAAAATTTAATAGACCTTTAGCCAATATGATAAAAAAAGAAAAAACCAAATTATGAGTATCAGAAATGCAAAGGGTGAATCTACCTCCAATGAAGAGGAAATTAAAGCAATAATCAAAAATCATTATGTCCAATCCCAATTGTATGCACATAAATTTGACAATCTTAGTGAAATGGATGAATATTTACAAAAATATAAGCTGCCCAAACTAACTGAAGAGGAAGTAAACTACTTAAATAACCCCATCTCAGAAAAACAAATTGAACAAGCCATCAAGGAAAGCCCTAAAAAAAAAATCTCCAGGGCCAGATGGGTTTACTAGCGAATTTTACTAAACATTTAAACAACCATTGACTCCACTACTTTTCAAACTATTTGGGAACACTGGAGAAGAAGGAGTCCTACCAAATTCTTTTTATGACACAAATATGGTACTGATACCTAAATTGGGAAGAGACAAAACAGAGAAAGAAAATTACAGACCAATTTCCTTTATGAATATAGATGCAAAAATTCTAAATAAAATATTAGCAAAATGACTACAGCAACTCATCACAAGAATAATACACTCTGATCAGGTAGGATTTATTCCAGGAATGCAAGGGTGGTTCAATATCAGGAAAACTCTCAGTATAATACAGCACATCAAAAACAAAACTAGCAGAAAACACATGATTATCTCAATAGATGCAGAAAAGGCTTTTGACAAAATACAACACCCCTTCCTATTAAAAACACTAGAAAGTATAGGAATCAATGGAGTCTTCCTTAAAATAATAAGTAGCATCTACCTGAAACCATCAGCAAGTATTATATGTAATGGGGATAAACTAGAAACATTTACAGTAAGATCAGGGGTGAAATAAGGATGTCCACTATCACCCCTCTTATTCAGTTTGGTACTAGAGATATTAGCAGTAACAATGAGAGAAGAAAAAAATTGAAGGAATCAAATTAGGCAAAGAAGAGACTAAGCTATCACACTTTGCAGATGACATGATGATATATTTAGAAAATCCTAGAGAATCAAGTAAAAAACTACTTGAGATAGTAAACAAATTTGGCAAACTTGCAGGATATAAAATAAACCCACATAAGTCCTTGGCATTCCTATATAGCTCTAACGAAATCCAACATTTAGAGATAGAAAGAGAAATCCCATTTAAAGTTACTCTAGACATCATAAAATATTTGAGAATCTACCTGCCAAAACAAACCCAGGACCTATGTGAACACAACTACAAAACACTTCTCACACAAAATAAGTCAGATCTAACTAACTGGAAGAACATCAGTTGCCCATGGCTGGGTCGAGCAAATATAATAAAAAATGACAATTTTACCTAAATTGAATTACATACTTAGTGCCATACCAATCAATCTACCAAAAAATTACTTTATAGAGCTAGAAAAAATAGTAGCGAAATTCATTTGGAAGAACAAAAGGTCCAGAATATCAAGGCAATTAATGAAAAGAAATGCTAGGGAAGGTGGCCTAGCCATACCAGATTTTAATATGTATTACAAAGCAGCAGACATCAAAACTACTTGGTACTGGCTTTGGAATACAGTAGTGGACATATGGAATAGATTGGGTACAGGAGACCCAGCAGCCAATGAATATAGTAATCTACTGTTTGATAAACCCAAAGACCCCAGTTTTTGGGATAAGAATGCACTATTTGACAAAAACTGTTGGGCAAACTGGAACATGGCAGAAATTGGGCACAGACCAATATCTAACTATACACCAAAATAAAGTTGAAATGGGTACATGATTTAGGTATAAAGGCTGATAATGTAAACAATTTGGGAGAGCAAAAGATAGTTTACCTGTCAGATCTATGGAGAGGGAAAGACTTTATGATGAAACAAGAACTAGAGAGCATTATAAAATGCAAAATGGATAATTTTGATTACATTAAATTGAAAGGCTTCTGTACAAATAAAACTAATATCACCAAGATTAAGAGGAAAGTGGAAAATTGGGAAAGAATCTTTACAACCAGTGTCTCTGATAAAGGCCTCATTTCTAAAATACACAAAGAATTGAGTCAAATCTATAAGAATACAAGCCACACCCCAATTGACAAATGGTCAAAGGATGTGAAAAGGCAGTTCTCAGATCTCAGAAGATGAAATTAGAGATGTCTATAAGCATATGAAAAAACATGTTCTAAATCAGTAGTGATTAAAGAAATGCAAATCAAAACAACTCTGAGGTACCACATCTCACCAGTCAGATTGGCTAACATGACAAAACAGGAAAATGACAAATGCTGGAGAGGATGTGGAAAAATTGGAACACTAATACATTGTTGCTGCAGTTATGGACTAATCCAGCCATTCTGGAGAGCAATCTGGTACTATGCCCAAAGGACTATAAATAAGTGCATACTGACCCAGCAATACCACTTCTAGGGTTATATCCCAAAGAGATCAGAGAAGTGGGAGGAGGACCTGTATGTACAAAAATATTTATAGCGGCTCTTTTTGTAGTGGCAAAGAATTGGAAATCAAGGGGATGCCCACCAATTGGGGAATGGCTTAACAAGTTGTGGAATATGAATGTAATGGAATATTACTGTGCTATAAGAAATGAGGAGCAGACAGATTTCATAATAACTTGGAGAGACTTATATAAAGTGATGCTGAGCAAGAAGAGCAGAACCAGGAGAAATCTCTACACAATCACAGACATAACGTATGTGTTCCCACCAACATCAATAGACTGGGTCCCTCTCAGCAATGTAAGATTATAAGACAACTCCAAAAGACTCAGGACGGAAAGAGATACCTACATCCAGAGAAAGAGATGCGGAGTCTGAATGCAAAGTGAAACAAACAACTTGCTCTCTTTCTTTTTCTTGTTTTGTTGCGTTTCCTCTTTCCCACTGATCATCCCATCAGTTATAATCCTTCTTTAGAACCTAATGATTAATGTGAAGATATCTGTAGATCCTATATTCGAGTGCAGGCTGCCATTATGGTGGTGGGTGGGAGAGGGAGGGGGAGAAAAAATGAAACTCAAGAGACCATGGAACTGGATGTTGTAAAATAAAAGTAAATAAATTTAAAAAAAATAATAAAAGTATATGAGATTTGTTTTTTGACCACCTAATAGAAATAACATTATTCTAGATTTGAGAAGAGGCAGGTAAGGTGGCTCATTGGATAGAGTGCTAGACCTGGAGTCAGGAAGACCTGAGTTCAAATGTAGCCTCTGGCACTTATTAGCTGTGTAACCTTGGGAAAGTCACTTAACCTTTGTTAACCTTTTAACTGCTCCAGTATCTTTGCCAAGAAAATCCCATGGACAATATAGCCCCACAGGGTTACTGACAATTGGATGTGACTAAACAACTGATCAAGAGATTTGAGGGAACAATTTCAGAGTCTGGAGAATTCAGCAGTTGTTCCTATTCATTATCTACCACTAACAGTTAATGATCTCTAAATGTTCCTCTAAGATGATTGTGTTCCTAGAAGACCCCATTAAAAAGCGAAAGGAAAGCCCAAAGCATCATTCACATATCAACCTGCTGACATTGCTGATTAGGTCTGGAGAAGGAGCCTGGGACAGGTCTGCAGGGCTGGGAGCAGCAGCTCTTAAGAGTCAGCAGCTCCAGGGACCTTCACAGCAGAACACATCTTTGCTAAAGTGCATTTTGATTTGCTGTTGCTTATATAAAGAGAAAGATCCATCTGTGATGTTACTTATGAAGAGGGTCCTGCTTCATAGAGATTTGAGAGCACCAATGAGCAAGAACACCTGTATATGAACTGATAGAAAAGACTTTTCTGAAGATGCCAGTTTAACAGCTCAGTTTTGGTACACATTCAGTAGACTCAAAGGTTGTTGACTGTCAAATAGCTCAAAAGCTTTTAATAGGAAGGGGGGAAAACCTTTAAAAATTTTTATGTAAACATATCCTTTGTTTCCCCAAAAAGTACATAAAAAGTCCAAAGAACACACACAAGGCTGTCAGTCATTTGGTTTCAATTTGCTGATCCATAAAGAGCTAAAATAAGTGTTAGGTCACCGAGAATCATAGAATATTCAGAACTTGAAGGGATTTTTTAAAAGATGATCTGGTCATAGTCCCTTACTTCACAGAAAAAGAAAATGAGGTTTGGGGAAGTAACATGATTTGTTGAAGATCACATGCTAGTGGGATTCTTTATTTTTTTTTCTATTGTATCATTAACTATTCAAATATTATTGCATAGAGTTTTTAAATTTTGTATTGATACCTTTTGTTTTTATATCACATTAATTTATGCATATATTTTTATAAGCTGAATATATTTGACAATTGCAAATATATTTTCTGCTGTTACAAGCCTCCTCTTATGACAAATTTAAAAAGTAAAAGGGAGGAAAGCTAAGTAAAACCAATTAACACACAAACTCAGTATGATAGTAAATTCAGTACTCCATACCTATTAATAGTCTCCCATCTCTGCAAAGAAGGTAGGAAGATACATTTTCTCAACTCTTCTCCAGGGTCAAGCCTAGTCCTAATATAACATTCAATTTCATATCATTGTTTTTTTCTATTTACAATCTACTTACGTATATATTGTTTTCCTGGCTGTTTACTTCACTCTACACTAGTTCTTATAAGTCATGGTCTTCTAAATATTTCATATTCATCTTTTTTCCCCCAGCATTATAATACTCCAGTATTCTATGACTTCTTACATAGCACAATTTGTTTAGCCATTTCTTAATCAAGAGGCACCTACCTTGTTCCCAATTTTTTCCTGACACAAAAAGTGCTATTGAATAGGAATTTTTAGAGTTTTTGAAAGTCTCAGGTAAAAATAAATAAATCTGTGTGTGTGTGTTTAGTTGCTGTTCATTCATTTTTCAGTCATGTCTGACTCTTCATGACCCCTTTTGGGGTTTTCTTGGCAAAGGTGTGGGAGTAGTTTGACATTTCCTTCTTTTGCAGATGTATCTTCTGGAGGATGACTTTTTTAATATCTTTCTCCAACTGATCTTACAGCCAAGGAAACTGAGACAAACAAGGTTAAGTGACTTACACAGGGTCACACAGCTAGTAGTGTCTGAGGCCAGACTTGGACTCAAGAAGATGAGTCTTCCTGACTCTAGGCCCAGCACTCTATTCACTGAGACTCCTAGTTGCCTACATATATATGTATATGTATGAATGTATATATATATATAATATATATGTGTATATATGTATGTGTGTATATGCTTTAATAGATGAGTTCTCGCTAACAGCATTATTGCATTACCTAATTAGAACAATTTGAGAAGGAGTAAATGGTTAGACATTACTAAGGGCTGTTGACAGTGCTGTCTCTAGAAAACAAAGTGTGCAACCAGATGTTTAGACCCAGGAAAATACATATGAATATTTACTAATATAGTCTGATATGTTCTTTTATGAATATATTTGGTATATTTGGTAATATATTTGGAACTTTTGTCAAAACAGTTTGCATATGATGATTTGCCAAGTATCAGAACCATCTGCATTGCTTTAAACATTTTTAAAATTTCCATTTGAGCTAATAATGCTCAGAAATCATTTAAAAGGAAATTAGATTGTGTGTTTTTAACTAAAAGCAAATTCTGTTGTGAAAAACCTTGGGACCATTTGTACACTCCATTCATTTTACAAATGAGAAAATTGAGGTTCAACAGGTTAAGACTTATACAGATTAGGGGTGGCTAGGTGGAGCAGTAAATAGAGCACCGGCCCTGGAGTCAGGAGTACCTGAGTTCAAATCCAGTCTCAGACACTTAACACAAAAACTAGCCATGTGACCTTGGGCAAGTCACTTAACCCCAATGGCCCTCCAAAAAGCAAAAACAAAAAACAAAAAACGACTTACACAGATATTCAGATAACTAGTGAATGGCAGAGCTAGAATCCAGGTCTACCAACACCTCTGCCTGTAGTCCTCCTGTATTGTGCCTCCTTCCAACTTGATCTGGTTGTATTTCATGTGACCGACATTCAGTATGTCTGAATTTGGTAGGGTTCTGCTTTCAGATAAGCTGTCATGGTGGTTCTTTGGTCACAGCAATGCTACTGAGTTTTACAGACATATCTCCTAGAGATTGATTTTTTGATATTTTGTTTAAACTTTTAGTGCAACAATCCCAAAACCAAAGAACCTAAATTGAAAGCTGCTGCCCGGATTATCCCAGAATGGGTGGAGTATGACACTGAGATTAGAAATCTATTAGAAGAGATTGCAATGGGAAAGAGAAATTCAAGTAAACCATCCTCCAAAAAGGGTAAGTTGAACCAACCACATGTTTTATTATTAAAGGCTAAAGACTGGATTATAGACTTACTTCTTTATGAGTGAATTAATCAAATAGTTGGGTCGTAACTCCTGCTTCAAGACAGCTGATTGCATAATAAGAATGTCCTGGATTAGTAGATTGAGAACCTTTAATTCAAAGCAGAGTCATGGAAGGGATTGACATTTTACTGCTTTGTAGAGTCTCCTGATTTTTCATTTCCATAACAAGCATTTGGTGAAATTTTCACCTTCTTATAGTAAGGAAGCAAAGGTTTTTATTATTAAAATATGCATAAATCCCACCTTATCCATCAAGGAAATGATTAATAAACTAATCTAAATCTTCACAATTAACTATATATATATATATATATATATATATATATATTGGACATTGTTCCCTAAAGTGTGTTCTTCATTACTTTAGGCTTTCCTGTTAATTTCCATTTTCAGTGCACTGTGAATTTGTTGGTAGAAATTGACCAGTGTAGTTTTTCACTGTAACCACATCACACATATGAGAGAAAGAGAGAGAGAGAGATGTTTTTATTTGGCTTCTGTTTTTTTCTGCCAGAATAAATATTTTTACACCAGAAATGAAAGAAGAAAAATGATTAACATGGAGTTAATATCCTAGATCAGAGGTGGGGAAGCTGCAAAGCCACATGTAGCCTTCTAGGTCCTTGGGTGTGGCGTTTTGACTGAGTCCAAGTTTTTACAGAACAAATCCTTTTATTAAAGAGATTGCTTCTGTGAAGTTTAGATTCAGTCAAAGGGCCACACTTGAGGACCTAGAGTGCCACATGTGGCCTCGAGTCCCCAGGTACACCCCCACCCCCAGATAGTAAATAGAAAAAGGAGATATGGTAAGAATGCACCTATTTGCTCTTGCTGTGTTACATAGCCCAGGTGAACAACATCATGAAGTACTAAAAAGAAACTGCAGTAATATTTGAAACATCATAAAAAATAGGAGGAAATACCATAGAACTAGAGAAGTACAGAAGTCCCAACTTTCATTTATTTTTTTCAAATGCTTTATTAACTTCTGATTTACATCATTCATTTCTGCCAGATTTTGAGTTACAAATTTTCTCCCCATTTTTCCCCTACCCACCACCCCAAAATAGCGATCCCACAGGATATCCCCTCCTCCAATCTGCTCTCTCCCATATTTTCTCCCATACCCCTTTTGACTTTTCCATTAGAGCATGGTGGATCTCTATGCCCCAGTACCTGTATATCTTATTTCCCAATTACATGTAAAATAGTATTAATAATAGTATACATATATATATTATATATATAATTTTTTTTAAGCATTTGATTTTAAAACTTTGAATTCCAGATTCATTCCCTTCCTTCCTTGTCACCCACCCTTACTGGAAAAATAAGCAGTTCAGTAGAGGTTGTAGATGTGTAGCTAATGTAAAACAATAACATAGTAGATATATTGTAAAAGACTGACTATATTTCCCTCCCTCCTATTCCACCTCCCACTTATTCTATTCTCTACTTTGATCCCATCTCTTTTCAAAAGTGGGTGCTTCCAGCTTCCCTTCCCCCCAGCCTGCTCTCCCTTCCATCATCCCCCCTCTCATCCCCTTCCCCGCTACTCTCCTGGAGGGTGAGATACCCTATTTAGTGTGTATTTCATTCCCCCCCCCCCAAGCCAAATTCAATGGGAATAAGGTTGATCCATTCCCTTTTGTCTTCCTATTCTTCCCTTCCATTGTAACCATTTTCCCTTGCCTCTTCTTTATGAGAGTTTACCCCATTCTGTCTCTCCCCATCTCATTATATTCCTCTCTCACCTCTTAATTTCACCTTTTAAGTATCATCCCTTCCTATTAAATTGGTCCTGTGCCCTCTATGTATACCTGTAAATATATATACATACATTCACATATGTATTCATATGCCCATATACCCTCATATATAGACATATATATATATTTATATTCCCTTCAATTATTTTCATAGTGAGAAAAGTTTCATCAGTTACTATTATTGTTTTTCCAAGTAGGAATGTTAATAGTTCAACTTTGATAAGTTCCTTATGATTTCTTTTCCCTGTTTACCTTCTCATGCTTCTCTTGCTTCTTGTATCTGAATGTCAAATTTTCTAATCGGCTGTGGTTTTTTATTTTCATTTTTTTTTTTTAAAGCAATCGGGGTTAAGTAACTTGCTCAAGGTTACACGGCCAGTTATTTCTGGGTGTGGTGCTGAGTATCTGAGCCCGGATTTGATCCAGGTCATCCCGACACTGGAGCCGGTGCTCTTACTCGCTAAGCCACCTGGCTGCCCCTAAGCAATTGGGGTTAAGTAACTCGCTCAAGGTTACAAGGCCAGGTGTTTCTGGGTGGGTGCTAAGTGTCTGAGCCCGGGATTCGATCTCCAGGTCTTCTCAACACTGGAGCCAGTGCTCTTACTCGCTGTGCTACCTGGCCGCCCCTCAGCTGTGGTTTTTTCAGCAAGAATGCTTGAAAGTCCTCTATACTACTTAATGACCATATTTTCCACTGAAACATGATACTCAGTTTTGCTGGGTAGGGGATTTTTGGTTTTAATCTCAGCTCCTTTGACTTCCAGGATATCATATTTAAAGTCCTTTGATCGCTCAATGTAGAAGGTGCCAGATCCTGTGTTATCCTGATTGTGTTTACACAATATTAAAATTGTTTCTTTCTGGCTGCTTGTAATATTCTCTCCTTAATCTGGGAATTCCAGAACCTGGATATAATATTCCTAGGAGTTTTCTTTTTGCGATCTTTTTCAGGAGGTAATCAGTGGATTCTTTCAACCTTTATTTTGCCCTCTGGTTCTAAAACATCAGGGCAATTTTCTTTGAGAACTTCCTGGAGGATGATTTCTAGGTTCTTACTTTGATCATGACTTTCAGGTAGTCCAATAATTTTTAAATTATCTCTCCTGGATCTATTTTGCAGGTCAGTGGTTTTCCCCATGAGATATTTCACGTTGCTTTCTATTCTTTCATTTGTTTAGATCTGTTTAACTGCATCTTGATTTCTCATAAAGTCATTAATTAGCTTCCATTTGCTCCAATCTCATTCTGAAGCAATGATTCTCCTCAGTGAGCTTTTGAGTTTCTTTTTCCATCAGCCATATTTGGCTTTTTAAGGCATTCTTCTCCTCATTGCCTTTTTGAGCCTCTTTTGCCATTTGAGTTAGTCTATTTTTTAAGGTATGATTTTCCTCAGTCAGGCTGTTGACTCTCATTTCATAATTTTCTTGCATCATTCTCATTTCTCTTCCCAATTTTCCCTCCACTTCTCTTATCTGCTTCTTAAGGTCCTCTATGGCCTGTAACCAGCTCGTATTTTTCTTTGAAGCTTTTGGTACAGGAGTTCTGACTTCACTGTCTTCCTGCTGTTCCATGCTTTGCTCCTTTTTGTCCCCAAAATAGGAGTCTAATGTTGGATTCTTCTGTCTGCTTTGTTTCCTTTGCCTGGTTATGTTGCCCCTCAGTCACTTGACCCCTGGGCTTTTTGCCACAGTAGGACTCTTCCACCAGACAGGGGAGCTTTCATTCCAAATGCTGGGGTTTTTTCAGCTGCTGGAGGTATTAGATGGGTGCATCTCTGAGGCCTCCACGCACACACTCTGGCAAGCTGGAGACATGCCCCAGGACCTCCACCCTAGACTGCAATCCATATCCAAGCAGATCAAAGCAAGAGCGATTACCCCTCAGACTGGTCGTTTGGTCCCCCTACACTCTGCAGGCCAGGAGCTGAAGCTGCCATGTGGCGCTGGTTGGCTGTGCTGACGTCTCAGTGGCTTCTTGCCCCAGGACCAAAAGCCGACACACTCCCACTTACTGGGTCCCAAAGTCCAGACTGCACTGACCTCTCACTTTGTCGTTAGCATCTATGTATTGATAATTCTGGACCACCACAGCTGCTGCTGATGTGGAGTCCCTCCAGCTAGCAGCTGGTGAGGACCACCCTGGGGCTAAAACCTCTGGCTCACACAGGCCTGAGCTCGGCTCCTAGAGTGCTGCGCTGGCCGATTCCTGCTGGCCTGCTGGGCTGTCCTCAGTGGGAGGTTAGCTTCTCTGTGTCATTTTGTGGGTTCTGCAGCTCGAAAGTTTGTTCAGAGTCCACTTTTTACATTGATTGGGGAAGGTGGAAGCCAGAGCCGCCTGGTGGTCATGCTTCTACTCCACCATCTTGACTCCACCCCCTTAATATTTCTTCTTTTCTGCATTCGATTGTGAGGTTTTTACACCCCAATATACGGTCAGTTCCTCTGAAGGTGCCATGTACAACTGAGAAAAAAAGTATATTTCTTTCCATTTCCATTCAGTTTTCTCCAGAAGTCTATCATATCTAATTTTTCTGAAATTCTATTCATCTCCTTGACTTCTTTTTTTCTTATTCTATGATTAAATTTATGTAGTTATGAGATGACAAAGTTGAAGTCTCCTACAAGTATCATTTTACTATTTCCTCCTGTAATTCATTTAAGTATCCCTTTGGAAATTTGGATGCTATGCCATTTGATTCATAGTTGTTTAGTATTGATATTATTTCATTGTCCATGGTGACTTTTAGCAAAATATAGTTTCCCTGCTTATCCTTTTAAAATAGATCTATTTTTGTTTTGTCCAAGATTGATTGCTACCCCTGTCTTTTTTTTTTTACTTCATCTGAAGTATAATAGATTCTGCTCCATCCCTTATTTTAAGTTTCTATGAGTCTCTTCAAGTGTTTCTTGTAAACAACATATTATTGGATTCTGGTTTCTAATCCATTCTGCTATCTGCTTCTTTTTTATGGGTGAATTCATCCCATTCACATTCATAGATATAAACTGTGCATTTCCCTCCATCCTGTTTTCTTCTGTTTATCCTTCTTTTTTTACTCTGTCCCTCCTCAAAAGTTTCTTTTGCATCTAACTACTGCCTTCTTTAACCCACTTTCCATTTCATCACCCTCTAGAATTTTCTTATCCCTTTGCCCTCCTACATCCTTGCTGGGTAAGATAGATTTCTGTGCCCAGTTGAGACTGTATTATGTATTCTTCCTTCCGTGAACATTGCAATGCAGAAGAGTGAGGTTCAAGTGTTGCCCACCCCCTAATCCATTTTCTCCTCCGCTGTAAAAGCTCTTCCTTGAGTGCCTTTTGTATGTGAGATCATCTTTCTCATTCTTTCTTTCCCCTTCCCCTCCTCTGAGTGCATCCCTCTTTCTTGCTTATCCTTTTTTTTTTTTTTTTGGTCATTCCAATATAAATGGCTCACTCCCATGCCTTCTATCTATGTAGAGACTTTCTAAACTGCCCTAATAATGATAAAGTTCTTAGGAATTACATATGTCATCTTCCCACATAGAAATGTAAACAATTTAACCTTATTGAGTCCTTTATAATTTCTCTGTCATGTTTATTTTTTTTAATGCTTCTTTTGAGTCTTACATTTGAAAAGTCAAATTTTTTATTCAGCTCCGGTCTTTTCATCAGAAATGATTGAAAGTAGTATATTTCACTAACTGTCCATTTTTCCCCTGAAGGATTATACTCTGTTTTTTTTCTGGGTAGGTTCTTTATAGCTCTTTTACCTTCAGGAATATTATATTCCAAAACCTATTCTTGTGTCTTGGAGTTTGCAGCCTTGGATTTTTTTATTTTTTCTGGAGGCAATCTGTGAATTCTTTCAATTGGGATTTATTTGTTGTGTTCAGAAGTTCTGGGAAGTTCTCTTCTATTATTTCCTTCATTATGGTGTTCAAGTTTTTTGTTCTGTCATGTTCTTCTGGGAAACTTATGATGCTTAGGTTGTCTCTTTACATACTGTCTTCAAGATCTTTATGTTTTGCTTACATAAGTTTTTTTTTTAATATTTTTGTTTTTGGCTTCTCTTATTGTAGGCTGTCCTTGACTTTTATGTATTTGTACTCTCAATCTCTTCTCTCTTTTGTTTCTTTTGATGATGTTTGCCATTGAAGATTCAAGTTTTTCTGCTGTATTCATTTTGCTATGCACAACATAAATTCCACTCTCATAATTCTCATTTCTCTCTTAAGCCACTCCAGGATAGCATGTTTTGGTTACCTATTTTCAAATTCCTCCAAGTCCTCTGTATCATCAAGTGTTCAATCATTTTCCTTTACAGTATTTAGTCATAGATTCCTGAATTAATTTACTAGATCTGGAGGTCATATTTCTGTTGCTTTTCATCCTATTGATTTGTTTTTGTTCAAAGTCTTCCTTTTTAAATTTTTGATACTTTCATTTCCTCCTTTTTTTTTCCTTGTCACTCACTCTTCCTTACTCCCTCCCTTCTGATTGTGGTTTCTTTGGGAAATAGATCTCACAGCATCTCAAACTCAAACTCATCAGTCTACATCTCTGCCCCAACTGTGCTGTGCTCTTTCCCTCAAGCTTGGTGGAGTGCTGTACAGCTCTTAACATGCAGTGCATAGCTTTACAATGCTGATATTTCCAGTTTGTAGCACCTGGCAAGCTTTGTGATCTAAAGGGCTATGGCCAAGCTGACTGTTGAGGCCAAATTTCCACAGCCTGCAACCAGTTTTGACAGCACTGGAAAGAAGGAATGGGGCAACAGAGTTCAGGGGTGGTTTTTATGTAAATCTGTATTGTATCCTTAAGTCTGCTAGTGCAGCCTCACTGCTGGTAGTATATGACATGGAGAAGAGGTGCTGAGTAGCATTTCCTGATTTTGGGTTAGGTTGTGTTTTTTTTTTTAACCCTTAAGAATGTGTGGTGCTAGGGGCAGCTAGGTGGCGCAGTGAGTAAAGCGCCAGCCCTAGAGTCAGGAGGACCCGAGTTCGGTTCTGGCCTGAGACACTTAACACCCACACAAAAATACTAGCCATGTAACCTTGGGCAAGTTACTTAACCCCAATTGCCCTCCAAAAAAGGCAAAAAAAAGAATGTGTGGTGCTGGGATGTCCTGCTTGTATGAACAAGTATAAGGTTGGGGCGTGCTATGTTATATACTGAATGCAATGATACATGCTGTGTGCCATGTTACATATTGAGTGTCATGTTATATACTGAATGATATGTTTTGTTTAAAGCTATGTGGCCACCTTGGTAATAAGTTGTTATGGTGTATGGATTGTGATATGTTTTACTTTCTTAAAGTTTAATTTTGAATAGAGTGTTCATTATACCTTGCAATTAGACCCTTAAAACTATTCATAGCAGCAGCCCTCAAGTGTGCTGCCTTGATTGGGATTACACCTTTGCTGCCTGCAAACATGCCCCATCCTTTAAAAACTCTTTTACTTGGATCCACCCTTTCATGGCTAACCCCCTTGAGAAAGTCATCTAGACTTGATACCTCCACTTCCTCTCTTCTGATGTGACCTTCAGCAAGTCACTTCTCTCCAGATCTGCTGTCACCTATGAAATGAAAGAACTGGATTAAAAGGGTTTGAATCATTTTTTCCATCACAGAAATCCAATGAATTAAACTCTATTAAAACTAAAGCAAATTTCCCTTTGTTTTCAGCCTCTTTGCCTTCTTCAATCCTTGTATCAGAGGAAGGGATTATTTCACCTGATAAGACATGCTAGGTCACAAATACCAAAATAAATTCTTCTTTCTCTTTTGCAGTTTTCACTCGAGATGAACTCTAGCAGCGCTTTGCATCTGTGAAGGGAGTCATGATTTTGAAAATTGAATCTAGCATCATATGAAATAAGGAATGGCACTACTGCAGAGGCTGTGCTTTGAATCTTTTATTGGAGCTCAGTTAAACATTCTTCAATTTAAGAAAAAACCCTGATTATTTAAAATTCACATGTTTAACATATTAAGTAAGCAATTTCTTTTAAAAAGCAGTAAACCATTTTTGTCCTGTTGAATTTTTAAAGCTGGCTTATCCTTTTTTCTTGGTTTCATGCCAAGTTTCAGCAGTTAAAGGGAGATGTTTTGCTGGATTGTTCAGTAAATGTGTGTCTGATTGGAAATAGAAATTGGTACTCCAAATTGGCTGTTTCTGATAGCATTCACACAAAAGGCTGTGCATATTTGAACTGTGTAATTCAGATTTATGAATAAAATGTAACTGAAATTGGAGAAACAAATATTTTTATATTTTTCTCCTTTCACCTGCTACTCAGACAAATAGAACTTATGGGTAACTCTGTTCAACCATTCAAAAATTGCCATTAAAAAAAGGAACCTATTTTATATCTTAACTATTATTTTACAATGCAAGTAATGTTGCTTTGTAATCAGCTATTTTGGTATGTTCAGTCATGTGATCTATAATCAGTTATTTTCAGTACATAGAATTATATGATGTTATTTTTATAAAGTAACATTTCCTTTCTGATATGTATTTATAAAATGGCATTCATGTGCATGAAAAATGAACCTGATTGTTCATGGGGGGGATGGGAGAGGCCAAACCAGTATGGTAGTGGAAGCTATTATTGCAAAGTAAATAACTTAAAATAAAAATTACCTAAATTAAGAACTTAAAAATAAATGGTTTCTATTTTCTTATTTTTCACTTTCAAATGGGTGAATAGAAAATAAAATATTATTCAAAAAATAAAAGAGATTAATAAGATTATTAAATTCTCACTGGTCAGATCAGAAATATTAAGTGTTCACTACATGCCAGCATTTTATAATTCAAACTATCCTAACATATTGTAAATTACCTATTAAAATATAGCCTTTAGGGTTAGTTTGATAAATATATTTCTGAAGGAGCAATAACTAATTTCAATGGCATCCTCAGGGATTAATGTGATTTGAACAAATTAATTTTCCTCATAAATTATGCTCATTCATTGAACTTATATTTATGAAACACCTTTTTATAAGGTCCTATGCTAAATATCAACAGAGACTGAACTTTATTAACAAATTTTGTGGGAAATAAATAATAAATTCAAAATATTTTCCCTATGTGTAGGCAAGAATCTTCTTTGACTATATTGCAGATAATTCAACCTATAATTGGTATGCCAGCCATCATTATGAAAAGTACTAAATGTGCTATAATCCAGTGGTGCTTTAAGAGCTATTGAATTAAGTCATAGAGGATTGATTGCCTCTACACTAAACGATTCCATACTACTGGAATTTTCAAGTCAATTATTTTGTCTCTTCTCTATTATTTTACAGTAAATTTGCTGTTAGCAACAGGAAGACAGAAAATCTGGTTAGAATCTCAGTACTGCCACTTAACTCTTTTCTCTTTACAATATTATTTCTCTTAAAAAGAAATTGTTCACATCAGACCCCCTTTAAATAACAAACTGTTGTGGAAGTAATTTTGCAGAGTACATATAAGACACTTCAATACATAACATTCCTATGAAGCTAGCTTATGCCTTTAACATGGAATCTCAGCAGCCTTTGTAAAATATTCATAAAATACCTTATTTTGCAAACTAGACAGCTTGCTAGATTAGTACAAGTCCAACTGATTTGCAATCCTGAAAAAATAGATGGCTTCTAATCCAGAATATTTGCATATTATTGTTTTTTGCATTGCAGTGTGCTTACAGCCAAAATCTACCTTCTCACATATACAAGTGGCTATGCCTTTGAGAGGACTAAAATCAAACACAAAACAAACAAAGCTCCAAGTACATGAGATCCAGGTTAAGACCATGTTTCTCTTTGCTCAGTTCATAAAATGGAAATATTTTGAAAGGCTTGTTGGGTTGTGTAGTAGAGGGTTATATTCAGAAATGAGCATGAAATAAAAATAGAAGGCACTAATGTGAAAACTGCAATGTTGTAAATTCCTAGATTAAGTGTAGGTGAAAATAATCTGCTCTTTTATCATAGTTTTATTGTTAGCAGTGAGTCCTATCAAATTCATTGCTAGACTTTCTTCAGAGATGGAAGACATACTAGTAGGTAGTAGTATTCCCATGCTCTCACAAGTCTTAAGACTTTTTGTTCCAATGTTTATCCAAAGTCCTGCAACCCAATTTAAGATCAGATCATAAACCCTGTTTACCTCCTTGCATTTTGACCCTCTGTCCCTATGTTTCCTGTGTCCTATTGTTAACAAGATGTTATCCATTCCTTTAGATAAGAAACCTTTACTGCTTCTTAAGATGGCAGAAGACAAATGAAGTATGCTATCCACCTCCAGAGAGAGGAGTGATAGACTCAGAATGCATTTGTATCCATGGCCAATATGGGAATTTGTTTTGCTCAACTGCATATTTGTTAAAAAGGTTGTTTTTGGCTTTTGCCTGATGAAGAGGGGAGGGAGATATAGTTAAGAAAATAAATGCTTGTTGATTGATTTTTTTTAAAAATTATTGTGCAGAACTTGTTTCTATTGGCTTTTTTAAAAGCAACCTCTTGGTATGCACATATCCAAGTCTGCAAGGAGAATGGAAGGTGAGATTTTTTTCCTTCATCCTCCTATTGAAAAAAATAAAAAGATTACGTGTATTTCAGATCCTGTTGATTTATCTTAGCTGTAGTGCTCAAACTCTTAATTAATGAAGCCAGTTTGCTTCTTGTTCATACCTTCTCAGTTTTTTTTCCCCTTAAAGGCTTAAGCAACTATTTAGGGATAAAATCCATTTTGTTCTCTAAATTCACCAACCTCCTCAGGTCTCATCTGGAAATTAGAAAACCAGACCAACTCAGATAGCAAGCTACCTGGTTTAATTAAGCTTAGGCTCAGCATACTAGAAAAAATGAGAGTCTGGGTTCCTGAGGCTTCAAATCCTGACCAGTAATTCTCAAGTCCAGGGCCTACTTAAAATTAAGGAATTGGGGAGGTCCAGCCAGCCACTTGAGGGTTCTAATTATGTGATACTAAAGATTTGTATAGCACTGATTGCGGGATCTAGTTAGCACATTAAGGACACAAGGAGAATCTACTTCTTTTCCCAATAACCTTTAAGCTCCTTAAGAACAGGAACAATGACAGCTTATTTGTCTCAACCACAAGCTGGCTCAGCATTCCGTGTGTTTATAAATTTTGTGATAATTCCACTGCCCTAAAGGAAAATGTAAAGATCTGAGGACAGGCTGAAAGTCTCAAAGCTCTATCTAATCAGAAAAATGATAACAACAAGAAACATTTTGCGTCCCTACTATGTGCATGGCACCAGGCCAGTAGCTAGGGCCAGCCCCAACAGTGTGTAAATGTAATCTGAGGAGGAAGATAATGCTCTCATTTGAGTGAGATCAGAAGCAATTCCATGCAGTAGCACTGGTGTGAAGACTTGACGCAACAGATTCTAAATGGAGAAAGGAGTAGAATATTGACTTGAGTGAACAAATCAGCCTATCTGGCTGGAGCATAGATTGCCTCAAAGAGAGTTTCAGTGCTGTAAATCTGAAGTCAGAGTTAATATAATTCAAAGTCCTTCCCCATCACCTTGAGTCCTCAGTTACTTAATTTCAGAGTCCTAATAGTCATCAAGACCATAAAGAAAGAAAAATGTAAACTCTGTGTTGTACATTATAGTCCCAAAGCCTTTGTCTTTTGAGAATGAATACATTACCTGGAGATGGAGCCAACATGGCAAAGTGATAGGGACCAAAGTGGTAAACTCCTGTCTGCAAACTCCTAAACAAATCTAGAAAATGCATCAGACCAAACAAAAACCTGAGGGGAAATCCAGAAAAAGTGCATCATTTTATCTGGCCCAGCTAGGCATAGGAGAGAGGGAGGTCTTCTGAGAGTAGGAATGGGGTCAGGGCAGGAACATACCCTGAGCCTGTCATGGACTCCAATGTCCAGGAAGATCTGCCCTACAGCAAGAAATCCAAACTTAGAATGCTATGACATTTGTGACCCAACAGCTTTGTCGCCCTAAACACAGTTACAGGTCACAAATTCATGTAGAGTGAGCAGAGCTGTACAAAGGGGTGGCATTCCTGGTAGGAAGGCCCTGGGCAATGTACCGAGTAAGGTCAAAAGTCAGCCAAAGCAGCTTGACTCAAACCCCAAGCTTGGAGCAGGGTCTTATTTCTAGCATCTAGCCCAGCTGGCAGAAGGATAACCTAGGCAGGAATCCTAGTTCTGCCACTTTGAACCAACAGAGCTTTCCAATTGGCTGATATGGGTGGAATCCAACAGCAGTCTACTCTTGCAAACTCAAAACCAGGTCAGGAACTTGTGGAGCTCAGGTGGGAGGGGGGCGGGGGGTCAGTAAACAGACTTTGTCCTAGATAAGACCACTTTGGAGACACTTAAAATTTTAAAATCCCCAGTCCCTGGACCACCCCAGACCTTCCCCCCAGAAATACAACAGAGCTCAGCACTAATCAAGTCCAAAGTCAGGAAGCAAGTTGGAAGAATGGGCAAAACAAAAAAGAGCTGTCACCACTCCTGCTACCCTCAAAATGGGCTATTATGGTGGCAGGGATACACAACAAGAGAACAAGTCCAAAACATCTATCAGCAACGACTCAGGAAAAAAAAATAAAACTTGACTACAAACCACTAATTTAAATTTCATATGAGATGAAGCCAAGAGTTTTAAAATGTTTTTATAAATTAAATGAGAGCACTTTAGGAAAAAACTGGAAAAGAAATGAGGGCTATGGAAGAAAGAATTGCAATGTGAATTAACAGCTTGGAAAAAAAGGTTCAAAACTTTGCCCAAGCAACAAACTCCCTAAAAATTAGAATGGATCAAACAGAAGCCAAAGATTCCATGAAGAAATATGAAGTCAAAAGGGTGAGAAAAAAATAGGAGAAAATGTATGGTAACTCATAGCAAAAACTGATCTGGAAAACAGATTGAGAAAAAATTTAAGATACATTAAACTGTCTGAACACAGTGATAAAAGAAAAAAGCTGAGACATCCTATTTCAATAAATGACCTACCCAGCAAAACTGATTATGCTACAAGAGAAAAAAATGAATCTTTACTAAAATAGAGAACTTCTAAGTATTGCTAATGAAAAGACCAGAGCAGCAGAGAAACATACACAGGAGTGAAGAAAAATATACAAAGGCAAACAGAAATGAACAGTAAAGGACTAAACAAGGATAAACTGCCTACATTCAAATATGGGGAGACAATAAATGTCCCCAACTCAACCATATCATCATGAGTGTCTTAGTCCAATCAGACAAGGTCTGAGAGTGTCTTATGTCTAGATCCTGAGGGAAGGGTAATACACAGTGAGGGGAGAGGAGGGAAAATCATCTTATATAAGCAGGGTGTACAAATAGACATCTATACAAATGAGGAAACGAGGGTAGGGAGAGTGGCTAATACTTGAACCTCACTCTCGTCTAAACTAGTCAAAAGAAAGAATACACATACGCACAAAACTGGGTACAGAAATACATTTCACTCAACAGGGAAACCAGGAAAGGGGAGAGGAGGGGCAATTAGAAGGTGTATTAAGGAAGATATTAGTCTTAAGAAAAACAAACTCTAAGGATGTGCAAAAATATCTATAGCTCTTTTTGAGGTAGTAAAGAATGGGAACCTGAAAGCCCATATATTAGGAAATGGATAAACAATTCAACTAAGATTCCAGAGGACTATGTAACAGGATTTATTTTTTTTTTAATAGATGTTGGGGGTTGGGGTAGAATAGTAAAAAAGCAGATCTTGGATGACTAAAACATTTTTTTTCAAAAAGATAGATAATACATTACCACTTAAAATGAGATGATTAGATAATCTGGGGCTAGAAGATTCACAGAACATACAAGGTATTGATTTGTGATGATTAGACTAAAAATACTGCCTATCAGAAGTGGTTAACTTTTTATTTGCCACATATAACAAACAGCAATATGTTTTTCACTTTAGAGGGGAAGAAAACAGAGGTACAGAGAAGCCTAGTGGCTTTCCATGGATCACACAGCTACTAAGTTACAGAGCCTGGAACCAAGACCAGTTATTTTTAACACCGAAGTCCAGTGATCCTTCTAAATACTGCATGACACCTCCCATGATACTTTGTGGCTAAGTCCCTGCATAAAGCTTGAAAGAAAAAAAAGCCTGAGTGTAAATTCCTATCTATTTAGTAGTAAAAAGCTACTACTTTTTACTAGGAGTCCTCAGCATAGGCCTAGAACCCATAAATCTATTGAAAATCTTTACCAAGGAAAGGAAAAGGAAGGGGATAGGGCCTATTGAGGCTAAATGACCTCCAGGAAACACTGTGACTCAAGGCCAAAAGGAGACATGTAAGACAGGGAACCCTATACCCAGACATATGGGATGGATGACAGACCCTGCCAACTGCTAAAGAAGTTAGCAATTGTCAAGTTTTGAGATAGTTCTCCCTATATTTCTGCTATAATGCTGCTCATGCTTTCTTTAGTCAGTTTATTAAAATATTTTATTGTTAATCTTATTTTGCTAGTCTCTTTACTGAGAAATCCTAAAGTCCACTTGTCAGTAAAACAAGAGAAAATTAAGGGTTACAGAAAATCAAGACTCGATATGCATGAAACATCTGGTTCTGAAAGGCATGTGATTTGGACATTAAAGAAATAGTTCCCACCAAATTAATAGTAAAAGATCATGACATCTGAGAATTATATGTGATCAAAAGAAGACAGTCCACATATAATTAAGTAAACAACTTTAACCATGTCTCACACCAGAGAAAACAAATACTTCCCAGTGGGGCCTACCTTGATTAAAATGTAATTAGGAAATACTGAACAAAAAAAAATACAACAGAACAAAATGTTAGCATGTAGTTTTCTAAGTCAATATGTAGCACACAGGGATCTTTATGTACACTTTACTGGCCCCATTTCTATTTAAGACCATTCTAACATGACACGTTGAGTAAACTGTCAATAACAATGAAGAGAAGAAAAAGTTGAATGTCTTAAATGTTTAAGCAAACTGAATTATTTTAAGAAACCGGTTCAACTTTTGGATCAATCAAAAATATACTCTACTTAGAAGTAGGGTGGCGCAGTGAATGGAGCACTGGCCCTGGAGTCAGGAGGACCCGAGTTCAAATCCAACCTCAGACACTTAACACATAAACTAGCTATGTGACCTTGGGCAGGTTACTTAACCCCAATTGCCCTCCAAAAAAAAAAAAAAAAAAGGGAAGCTAAAAAAATGTAGTAGCAACCCTTTTAGGGAAAAGGGGAAAGGAATAGAATTATGTGCTAAGCACTGTATAGCTATCTCAGTTGTTCTATAAAAGTTTTTTTTAATAAAGCATAATTGCTAATATCTAAAAATTATTTCTCATCTTCACATTAAATTAGCAATTTGGGATGATATAAAATGATACTGAATAAGCTATTTATGTTTTTACAAACTCCAGATATGTCAAAAATCAATTAGAAAAAATCCTGCTTGAACAAGGCCAATGTTTTCCACCCAGGACATTTTCATAATCATGGAAAACCTAAGAAGAAATTATTCCAAAGTGGTCTGATGGTCGATTATATTTACATCATTTACCAAAAGTAATCTACCACATGATATAAAATATATGCATTATAACTAATAACCCGTTCACATGACTTGACATTCCTCAGTTTTCCATATGGTAAAAGTTTCCCTAGTCACAGGACCTGCCTAGAAGCCCCGCTAGAACGTGACAGCTAAGAGAAACGAATGCAACAAAAAGAACACCCTTTAAAATACCAAAAAAAGAAAAAAAAAATTTTACACATAAAACAATCATTATGGGATCAGAAAAAGTGAAAATTATTTTTATTGCTTAATGGGCTTTTTTGGTGACTTGTTAACAAAAGCACATTTTAAAGAATACAAATACAATGCAACTGCATACATATAAAGTGAATACACTGACATCCCAGGATGGGACGTACTGTGCAATGTCCAAATCAGAAATGAAGTGTTTGGAAAGTAGTTATCAACTGATGACTCCAGAGGAGCCTTTCATACCCAAGAGAGGAATCTCACACAGTAAGGAAAACATACAAAGTTCATTTAAAAGAACCATTTCTAAGGTTCTCTAATGATTAGAGAAATTCACAAATATAAGCATGTACAGGGCGGGTAGAAAAGGGAATATTGTTCTTCCTGCCACTTTTTCAATTCAGAGCTCTGCCTCACTTAAATCTAATTCACACGCGTTCACCTAACCCTCGTGATATCATTAGTTCTTTTTGAGAATGAAGGACGGAACAACCAATTCTTGCTTATTTGGTATTGTGAAGAGCCCTGGAATTGGAGTCCAAGGGCCTGGGTTGCTTCAAATCACAGCCAGTTTACATGCTAACCCCCGACCTCGGGAAAATTACAAGTGACTCTTTGGGTCTTGGTTTCCCAATATACAAAATTGAAGAATGGACTAGATCACCTCTCAGGTCCCTTTCAATTCTACATCCTTTAATCAGGGAAAAGGGAGCTGTCACCCAAGCCAGGCAAGGCTGCTTCTTCCCTATAAGGTCTATGACTGGCGTCACTTGCCCAGCAACAACAGAAGCCCCTCCCATTTCATTTCCTTTTTCATTAAATTAATTCATATTGGGAATCGATGTGACTAATCCCCAAAAGAGTGAATTCTTACTAAATTCAACAAACTCTCTTAAGCACCTGTGTATGGAGGAGGGTGGGGAGCACAGGCAGAATTCTAGTAAAGAAAAACCCAACAAATTCATTTGATTCATTGTATTTGTTTATCCTATAACTTTCACACATAATTTTTGCTAATTTTGATTAAGGCAAATCAAAGGGTTTTTTCCTTCTTTTTTTTAGTAAAAGCACCTGGTGCAAGACTTAGGAAATGAATACATTACTGATCAACTTTTAATTGGCTGTCTGTACAGCCCAGTACTGGGGGCTATTTCCCATCTCTCCCCATTTCAACTCCAGCTAAAAGAATCCTACTGAAAACATCTGGATCATTTTTTCCCTTTCATGTTTTTCTTTCATTTTTTTCTGCGCTTTCACCTTTATATGATTACTAACATCATTATTGACTACTCAAATATTTATAGTACTTTCCTCACAATAAACCTATTAGGTTGGTAGTACAGATATCCTTATTTCACTGAGAAAACTGAAAACTCAGAAAAAGCAACTTACCTACTCATGATAACAGAATTAAGACTCTGGTCTCCTTACTCCAAAATCTAATACTCTTTTGAATGTACTACAATACCTTTGGTTTAGTTATCACAAAATGGAAACTGACAATTTACTACTATGAAGGCTCCTCAGATGCCATAACTTGTATTCAATATAAAATAAAGTGCTATCATTAATATGTAGCACCTTTGTAACAGTTAGACTTCAAGTTTCAATTTTGTTAATTTCTTTTTTTAAGTTAACTTTTCTTTGTAGGATAAAATCTTACCGTTTAGATTTTAATAGAAATATGCTACTCTAAAGATTATTTCTTTCAAGAGCTATAAAACAACACCATTTAAATGTATTAGATCTTAAAATATCTACATTGAAGGACTAATGAAATTGTAACCTTCTATGACAACTCCTTGATTAGGGGCTACTCAAGTGGACTGAATGCTTTTTGAGAGATTATTTAAACAATTATCGAGCTTCTTGTTAGCTTGGGCTGGGGGGAGTGTGGGGAAGGGGAGAGAGGGAAGAAGGTGCTTTGATTTCTTCTACAACTTATTTATGGCAAGCTTCCTTTTCTCAACATACCAATCTGGAATGAACTCAAATAGAGAAAACATATATCTATATTATAGCATCATCTCTTTGGTTCTCATGACCACAGCAACTCTTTTTTTATAGGAATCATAAAAGGAAAAAAAATGCACATATCACCATAAATATCTTTATTAAATGTGAAAATACACTGGCATAAAAATAGTACCCACATTTGTAGACATGTCTGAGACCCAGTTCATTGCATTTTAGGTTCCTTTCCTTTTTTTATATAAAACATTCAAAAATTTTAAGATGCATTAAGTTAGTCATCTCACTCACATAGCTGAGCTGTAGCTTTAGGGTAGGAGTAGTATCTAACTTACAGTAAGGAAGATCACCAGTTTTTAACCCCTGCCAATCTTTCTCACTGCAGGCAGAGGTGTGACAAATGTAGATAAACAAAGGCAACAAAATTTTGTTACTCCACAGAGCCACGCAGTGGCTAATTTATCTTAAATCAGACAGCAAGCAAGAGAGCTCTGCAACAAGCCTGAGTTACCCTACCTACTATCATCCTGTAGTATGTAGTAAATTTCTTGCCACTAACAAGTAGTGATTAACAGGAATGATCTGATTTAGAGTAAAACTGTATTAGTCATTGAAGAATTACAACTGCCTTCCTCTCTGGATGTTGAAAAGGAAACTATAGTCAATAAAGTAAGGCTGTACAGATGTGTTTTACAACTATTCTTTTGACATACTGGTCAAATATTTTTGCAAGGCAAACTAAATGGCATACTATCACGATAAGGCAAAAATTTGGCCAACTGATTCTCTCAGGTGCAAACTGTCACTTCTAACCATGAATAAAATGACACAGTTTTGTATGTATTGTTATTCTAAAAAGTATCAGTTAATTATCCTGTTTTTTAGGGGTGGAAGTATTTTTTTCTTTCAAGTGATGTGGGTACAGTTTTAGGTCCCACTGTCAGAGACCAAAATTTTCCTAAATGTTTTTATACTGATAGCTCAAAAGGCTAGATTAATACTGATCTGAAATAGAAAACTGTCGTTTTTAAAGTCAGATTAATAGTTGGCTAGATTTTCTATTATAAAATTCACTTCAGCAGAGGCTGCTCAAATTGTTTACATGTTCATTTATTCATGGTAAAAAAGCACAAACTTCTGTACATACTTTCAGACTTCTCAATGAATTTTAAACTACCCTCCTTAAGACTGCTTTTGCATCATGTACAGATTAGTGTGTTTAATACTTTTTTGCCAGGGGTAACTCGCATTAAACCAATTTTACTACAATGGAATAGACCAGTGACATTTTATTTAGGGAGCTCACTAATGAAAAGTGAGTAATTTCAGAAGAGAACACAATAGAGTTAAGGATAATGTATCCTTACATGTGACCTGCTACCTATTTTTCCTGAAAGAGCTACAAATGCTTTGTGCCTGTGACCAAAAGCAGTACATCAGCAGAAAGTGCACAAGGGCAGCAGCCACTGACAAAATGTGTTAAAATAAACTGTTATCATTCTAATTCTTCTCATTGTACAGTGTGGTTTCCTACCATTAGGCAGACAAACTTTTGTACTATCCCTTAATATGCAAATGTCTCTATCCCATTGATGCAAACATTTGGTCTTTCCAAACAGGAATAACCTCCTTGCATTCACTAGGCAAGGGTTAAGAGCTTCATAATCTTCCTACTTTCTTCCTTAAGCAGCAGAATTCAATGCCAGTCCAGACATCTCACATCTTCTTTAATGGAATTGGCACTGTGAATATATATCTCTTTCCTTCTTGGATGAACTAAAGCTGTCAAGCATTTCTTATCTATAATTATGGTGCTTCTGGAGGAAAACAGACTTCTGAACATAACTGTCCACCTCCCTTGGGTGAGTGACTGACCTCAGGCTTTGGAATCATGGTCATTCTGAGAGGTGAAAACTCAGGCATGCAGTCTGAAGATGGATGCTGCATCAATAACAAATATCCTAAAGAACATGAATTCCAATGCAATCCAATCCATGACCATCACAAACACGCTTTCAACTCTCTCATATCCTGGCAGTTTTGGTATTCTTTAAACATTAGGCTGTGGGACTTACTACATTTTTATCTGGGGTTCTGAAGATTCCTACTACCTGCAGGGTTATCAGCTATGTAGTAATCTTGGTGTGATGCCTGGGAAAATTTGTGATAAAGACCAGATTCAATAATTTCTGTAGATAACAGAATTAGTTCCAATTGTACAAATGCTTAAGATTTTTTCAAAGAGTTAAACAATATAGCTTACATTGTACATTTGCATATTATAGTGGATTGAGCTTCAAAACATTATAAAACAAACTAAAACTGCAAATCAATGAAAAATTTTCTTTTCGGTGCTTTACATTTATGGAAAGACAATTATACATAATGATATCGGGTAAAATTTTCTACAAAGTGTTTTTCCAACTCATCTACATAGTTATACGCCCAACATCTCTTTAAACAAAACCTTACTTCTATAGGCAAACTCATAGTTATGAAAAAAATTTTGTGCTTGGCTAATAATGCTGGCATCAGGATAGTCAAATTACCTTCTCCGCTGATTAGATCTCTTGATTCTCTAATAATTTTAAGTACCTTATGTTACTAAAAGTATTCCCCCAAAACTCAAAGCTCTACAAAAACTTCATTGGGAACAGCTAATAATTATTAATTAAATCTATTATCTTAGATGTTAAATGCAGCACTAGCATTTCCTTAAAAGGTACAATGTCCTTGATTAAAGAGATCTATTCAAAAGAGATCAATTCCTATTCTTAACAGGGGAAAAAACCCTCTACATGGTAAGCCTAAAGAGTTATTACTATTCAGTAATTACCTCATAGAAAAGGAACAAGTGTCCTATCAGGAGATAAATATCATTGTTACAGAGAAATGATGGTGGAAACTTGGGTTGAATTCAACAAATCAAGGCACCTTTTTATAGGGGGGAAAAAAGGTTATGGAAGACTCTATAACAATCCCAGAAGCTTAAAATGAGACTGGTACCTTTAGTAAAGGTGAACATCTAATTTTGAAATGTGTCAGGGAACTAGTAGTCCTGTAAACCCAGAATTAAGCAAAACAGGATCCTAGGAACCACTGGAGGTTCACATGTTTAGGTCTGCCTCCAAGGGATGGGGAAATTATTCTAACAGAGTTACCACAATAAAGGATATTGAAATACTGTATTCAAGGCCTATATATCCTGGAAAAGTGACTTTTAAGTTTCAAAACCAAATCTTGGTCTTGAAAATTTTGTAAGATAAGTAAGAATCATTACTAAACAATTTTTCTCTCTACTCGTAAGGAAACAATATTGCTTAAAAATTTTTCAACATTTGAAAATAACTTCTTACAGAAACAAAGTGTCTCTTTTTAGTCTTAAATGAAAATGTTCCCAGGTCTTCAGGATATCCAATTCCAACTATGCAGTCCTGAGGAAATCTCATTCAGTACAAAAAAAAAAAGGGAATAAAATGTGCTTTCTAACTCCAATCAAGAGTCCAAACCCAGTAGCAAGTTTTCTAAATGAGGGATTCTCACGTCTTTACTTGTAGCCATACAGAAAAAATATCATTAAATTGAATATAGTATTAAGGAAATTCAGATATTAACAAATAAACATTTGAAAATATTAAAAATCAGTTAGCTGTTCTGTTTATTCAAAATTCCAATCTAGTAGTCTATGCTTCAGAAAACCAAGTTACCCAAAAACAATACAGTTTAGAATTTGGTCTCATTAATCTTTCACTTTTCGAATACTGAAACATGCCCAGAGAACAACAGCTTCTTTTTTGGCTTATGTATGCTTACAGATGCACCATATGTAGGTACTGACACATCACACAGGGATTGGACAAGAGGGAGTATTTGCACTTGCTCCAATGCAGAAAAATATAAAAAAAACTTTAGTGCTTATACAAGAGAGTCTGCCCCACACTTGGCTGCTTCACACAGGCACTGAACCACAAACCATCACACATCATCCTACCCCCAGCCAATGAGAGAGTTTAAAATGGACAGGAAAAGATTCTTCCTATTAAAACAATTCTTTGGTTATGGACAACAGAAAGATTTGAAATATTTCATTAGGGTCCTGAAACTGGAACGAGGTTTGTTTTCTAATTTTAAAAAAGTTAGGAAAAGGAACAGTAGCAGAAAAACATTGTTGGTTTTAATTAAAGTGGAATTTAAATCTAAATGGTCCGCCTGAGCTGAAGGGGTTAAAGCCTTGCCATGAATTCCAGCTTCTATGGAAACTGTTGCCACCACCTCCCTGTTGGCTCTCTGCATCCAAGGGATCTTCTCCTTCATCAAACTTTTTCCTCATTTCTAGGAAAGGAAAAAAAAAAACACAGATTGAGGCACAGGTGTCTTAAAGAAATTCTATCTGATTAAAGGTGGGGAGAAATCACTTTTAAATGGTATAAGCAATTGTATCTGGCATTTATATTGTGTATTTCACACATTATGAATAATAGCTTTGTAATGAGCAATGCACATTACAGCTTTCATTTCAGCTCACAAAAGGAAAGATTAAAAATAGTACTTTGAAATTCATTAAAGTATCCTTCTTTATATTTATTCTATCTTAAAAATAGAAATAAACCTACTTTCCCTTGACATTTTAATAAGTTCTGAGATAAAAACTAACAGAAATGATCTTGCAGGGAAGCAAAAACAAAACTACCAAGGGCAGAATTTCAAATACAACAGTTTTTCTAATCAATTCTAGCATCTGAAGGATTCTGCACTAATGCATACATTTATAATGTACTCACAAATTAAAAGCTATCTATCCAGCAAAGAAAATTATAGCACTGATGAGGTATACGTAAGAAGCAATACCTATAATTTCCCAGAAAAGTAACAGTACCCCACACTCTTTAGGTTGGAGCAATGTTTGGAGAATACAAACACAAGGAATGTTGTATTTTATGTTTGCATTTGAATTATCATACATAAACCATTCAAGGTGCATTTTAATTTGCTTATTTACATTTTCTTATATTCACTTCAAATACCTCATAATTTCCAAACAGAAAACATTTTATACTACATTGGATATTATACAAGTTCCTCAGTATTAAGGAATGCACTTCTGGGCCCTCTTCTCTCTCAATTCTTCAGCAACCTCACCAACCCTCATAGATTCAAATATCACCTCCATGCAGATGACTCCCAGATCTATCTACCCAGGCCCAGTCTCTCCTCCAAGCTTTAATCTTAGATCACCAATTGCCTAATAGACATTTCAAACCAGATGTCTCAAGAGACATTTTAAACTCATACATCCAAAAGGGAACTCATTATCCTTTCCCCCAAATCCTCCTCTTCCAAATTTCCTTTTCTCTGTTGAAGACACCACTTTCTTTCCAGTCTCGCAAGTTCATAACCCTAGAATTATCCTTAACTCACTTTCCTTCAACCCACAAATTTAATCAGTTGTCAAATCTTGCCATTTCTACCACCATAACATCTCTCACATATGACCTCTTTTCTCCCCATCCACAGAGCTACCACCTTAGTTCAGGCTCTCACCACCTCTTTATTAAATTATTGCAAAAATCTCCTACTTAGTCTCCTTGCTTTAAGTTTCCCAACACTTCTATCAATCCTACACTGCTGCCAATAGCATGCCTTGGGGCAGCTAGGTGGTGCAGTGAATAGAGCACCAGCCCTGGAGTCAAGAGGACCTGAGTTCAAATATGGCCTCAGACACTTAACACTAGCTGTGTGACCCTGGGCAAGTCAATCAATACCAATTGCCCTGACTTCCCCCCTCCAAAAAAAAAAAAAAAAAAAGAGAGAATAGCATGCCTGCTCACTTCTCAAATATATAGAGAACTGAGTCAAATTTATAAGAATGCATGCCATTCTCCAAGTGATAAATGGACAAAAGATATGAACAGGCAGTTTTCAGAGGAAGAAATTAAAGCTATCCATAATCAGGAAAAATACTCCATATCACTATTGATTAGAGACATGCAAATTAAAACAACTCTGAGGTACCACCTCATGCCTATCAGACTGGCTAATAGGACAGAAAAGGAAAATGATAAATGATGGGAACATGTGGGAAAACTGGAACATCAATGCATTGTTAGTAGAGTTGTGAACTGAATCAACCATCCTGGAGAGGAATTTGGAACTATACCCAAAGGGCAATAAAACTGTGCATGACCTTTTATCCAACAATACCACTGCTAAGTCTATATACCAAAGAGACTATAAAAAAGGGAAAAGGACTCACATGTACAAAAATATTTATAGCAATTCTTTTTGTGGTGGCAAAGAATTGGAAATCAAGGGGATGCCCATCAATTGGGGAATGACTAAACATGTTGTGGTATATTAATGTAATGGAATACTATTGTGCTATAAGAAATGAGGAGTAAATGGACTTCATAATAACCTGGAGAGACTTATATAAACTGATGCTGGGTGAGGGGAGCAAAACCAGGAGAATTCTGTACACAATTACAGACACATCCTATCTGTGACTACTAACTTTGATAAACTGGGCTCCTCTCAGCAATGCAAGATCATAAGACAACTCCAAAAGACTCTTGATGGAAAGGCATATCCACAGCCAAAGAAAAGAACCACAGAGTCGAATGCAGATTGAAGCAAACTCTTTCTCTCTTTTGTGTTTTGCTTTGTTTCGTTCCTTCTTTTCTCACTGTTTACTCCATTGGTTATAATTCTTCTTTACAACTTGACTAATGTTTAATGCGAAGTTATTTGTAGAAACTATATCGGATTGCATGCTGCCATGGGGTATAGGGAGGAGAGGGAGAAAAGTTGGAGCTCAAGGGATTGCAGAATTGAATGTTGCAAACTAAAAGCAAACAAATAAATAATTAATTAAAGAAAAGAAATGATGACCAGGCATATTTTAGAAAAACCTGGACTTACATGAACTAAAGCTGAGTAAAGTGGAGAACACTGCACAGAGTAACAGCAATTATGCTATGATCAACTATGACAGACAGACAATTTCAAAAGACTCATGATGGAAAAAGCTATATACATCCAGAGAACTATTGAGTCTGAATGTTGATCCAAGCACACTATTTTCACTTTTTTTCTTGTTTTTCAGTTTTTCTTTCTTGTGGTTTTTCTCTTTTATTCTGATTTTATTCTCATTCTTCTTTCACGATATAACTAATGTGGAAATGTTTAACATGACTATATATATATATATATGTGTGTGTGTGTGTGTGTGTGTGTGTGTATATATATATATATATATACATATATATATATATATATACACACACCAGATTTCTTGCTGTCTTGGGGGAGGGAGGAAGGAGGGGAGGGAAGGAAGAAAAAATGTGAAACTCAAAATCTTAAGAAAAATGAATATTGAAAACCATCTTTACATGTATTTGGAACAAAATTAAGTACTATTAAATGCAAAAAAAGAAAAGGAAAAAAAAGAAACAACATGCCTGGACTGAAGGTCTGATTAGCTGTGTGACCATCTACAGGTCCAGGTCCCTTAACCTATCTGTACTTCAATTTCTTCATCAGTAAAAGCACCTGCCTCATAGGGTGGTATGAAGTTCAAATGCAATTATGTTCATAAAGAGCAGAGCACCTTCACACAAAGTCTAAACCTTAGTAGGTATATCCTGGGAATGTGCCCAAGGCACCCAGATGCTCAGAGACTTGACTAGAGTCACACAGACATTAGGTGTCAGAGGTAGGATTTGAACTCAGGTTTTATGGACTTCAAATTCAGACCTCTAGTCACCACATGGTGCCTTTAGAAAGCTCTAATTGTAGTTTATTTTACCCACTTCTTAGAATGACATATTTATTTACTTTTTGGATTTTCTAAATAATTAAGCATCTTGGGCATTAGAAATCTCACCACCGGGGCGGCTAGGTGGCACAGTCTGTAACAGTGCCGGCCCCGGAGTCAGGAGGACCCGGGATCAGTTCCGGCCTCAGATACTTAACACCCACACACACAAAATTGGCCATGTAACCATGAGCTACTTAACTTCAATAGCTTTATTTAAAAAAAAAAAATCTCACCACTTTTCTGTCATTTGAAATTTCTTTCCTGGGATCTCTAATAGATTTTTTATATTAGTCACAAGAAAATCCAATTTTAAGCCTTAAAAGTTGATATGCTAAAGGTAAGAAGAGTGGACACAGAAGGGACAGAGAACTTGTATAGATGGGAAGTTCTGGCTATTGGACTATGTATATTTTATTTGTCCGACCATTATGCCTGGATCCTCTATATTTATTTCTAAAACCTAGTGTTGGCTTCTCTTGATGGCTCTACCATTCTCCTAGTTACCCAGTACAACTCTCCCCCATCAACACCTTAAGGTCCTTTCCAATGTACCCCATTTTTCCAAGTCCACTGAAACCACCATATGTCTTCTTGCCTAAACAATCATAATAACCTCCAAACTGGTGTTCCTACTTCTCATTTCTCCCTTCTCTAGTCAATGTGTCAGACCACTGCTCCAGTCATATGACTTACTATTCCACTTTGGTAACATCTCTCCAGTATTTAAAAACCTTCCTTGGCTTCCCACAGCTTACCAAATAAAATATAAAGTCCTCATTTTAGCAGTCAATGGTCTCCATAATCTGGCTCCAATCTATCCTGCCTTTATAAATATTCTTCCCCTTCATATATTCTACATTTGAGCCCCAAAGTACTTCTATCTCCCCCTTTTTTTTTTTGGCCTGCCCTCTCCTATCTCTATCCTTTAGCTCCAAGTTTAACATGATTGCCCCATCTATCTATCTCAGCCTGAAATCCCATCCCTCTTTCAAGCAGATTTGCCTAACTCAAGGGCTACCTGTCCCTGTCTTCTATACCCCCAAACATGCTTCAAGTGATCTCTTCTCCCACAAAAACTTCTCAACATACTCTGCCTGGACCCCTCCTTGTATCAGTTGTCCATGTATGTGTCTTTCTCTCTTAAACTACACACTCCTGGATAGCAAGATCTATGTATGTCAAACATATTTTTATATTCCTAGCACTTAGCACAGTACTTTGCACAAAGTAAGGACTTAATAAATGTTCATTGAATTAAATTCAATTTTATGTAATACCTGGATCCGAAAGTACTTCTTTAGCAGCTGCTATGTCGATAAATTTTTTCTCTGCTTTTTTCTTTTCTTCTTCATTCTGAAAATTATCTGGGTGCCACTGTAGTGCTAACTTTCTGTATGCCTTGATGATCTCTTGTTTTTTGGCATTTCTGGGGGATTAAAACATAGCAATTATACATTTATAAAAGAGATTTACCATATACCACCATAATGAACTGGAATACAGTCATCAAACACTAAAATAAAAGAAAGCCACATGGGTTTCCATTTTCTTTAAGGATGTAAGTTTCTGAAGCACATAGTGCTTCAGTAATACAGTGCTAAGTTATGATGAAAAAACTAGAGAAGGGTACTTCAGATAGTTATTTCAGTAAGATTAAAATATTAACTGGTTAAAAACAGAAGGAATGATTCCTCATGATAGTGGCAACTAGAAAAGCATTTTGTAAACCATAGTGAGGACAACCCCCAATGTGGTAACTTGTTCCACCAACAAAGATGGCATTTCATCTCTGAATTACTTGTCATTACGTACTACAGAGCTACCTGAAGTTAAGTGACTGGCTGAGTCACATAAAAGGGTAAGAGATAGGATTTGAAATCCAGGTCTTCTTGACTCCAACCCCAACACTCTACCCACTAGTCCATGCTGCCTCCAGAAAGTACTATATAATTACAAGTTGTTTTTATGCTTTTTAAAACCTTCTGGATTTTCTGACTAATAATCTTGGGCACTGAAAATCTCCTATATGTTCTCATTTGAACTTCTAGATATCTCTACATGTAATAAAAGTAGAAATAGGAAAGTACCTCAGAGGCCTTCTAGTTCAATTCTCATACTTTATAGATGTGGAAACTGGCCCAGGGAAGAATTTTATACTCATCGATTAGCTATATATGAGTAGTGAGAGAATCAAAATCTCAGTCTTTAAATTGATATGCTAAAGATGAGAATATATTTGTTCAAGAGGAATTCTGTATACGATTACAAAACAAATGAGGATTTTCTAACTAGTTACCTGAAATCAAATGCATGAGAGTCATTGATTTAATTACAAAGGCTAAAGAGTGATGGGGTTTTTCAACCCTCTTTTGTTTTACAACTGAAGTTTAGGACTTTTTAGGCATGAGTTTAACTTCCCTGTTTTATTACCAATAACTAATTCTCCACTCTTATTGTGCATGTGTTTTTTTTTTAATAATCTTTAAAGTAGTATTTTTGCAAATAATTCTAAAAAGTTTTATAGATGTCAAAGGCTGTATGTGCTCTATCTATGTGGCTATAATTACATAATTAAGAAGAATAATGGGGGAAAGAGGTAAAAAAAATGGACTTACTGCTATTTTAATCAGCTATGTTTTGAAGCCAATGTAAATTCTAAATACATATGAACAATTCACCTTTTTACTCCCAAGATTTTGTAATAATCTCTTTTCTGTGACTGTTTCAAGAGTCTCTGAGCTTTCTCTAGTCCTTCTCGAATCTGTTGATCATTTTCATTGTGTTCCTGTGCAGTTTCATAATCCTGAATAGCTGTCAAAATGTTTGAAATAATGCTGTTAAGTGCAATTATTATACATTTTAACTTTTTATTAAATCACAAGCTTTATATTGAGGATTAAAAAGTATTTCCAACCCCCTCAATTTTCTGTCACTATGAGATAGTTTAACAATTTTTTATTTAATCCTAAATATTACAAAAGGACTCAAGATAACTATTATAACTTCCAAGAATTGAACTCCATTGCTGTTTCCTTTGTTCACCTATTCCCCAATCTTCCTTATCCCGAATGCCCACTAAAAAAAGCCCACACTAGAAAGCATTAATTTAAATAATATTACTTTACTGTAAGGCAATCTTACAGTTTATCACATAGGAGTTAAGTGTTTATAAAGAATTTGTTGGGAAAGGTAAAAATGACTTCGATCTCTTGATCATGTACAAGGAAAATAGAATCCATGAGGATCAGTTTGGAAGAAGGAGGAGTGTAAAGTGAAGAGCCGCCAAATTAGGCTCCAGGGTAGTGATGAAGCATGATCAGGTTTCTGTCACTCTCCTGAAAGATTGCAAAACAACTTTAATGAGTATCTTCAGAGGGACTAGTACACAAAGAGGAGCTTTCAAACAGAGTAAAGGAGCCCACACTAAATTGTACATTCACACATGTCGCTTCTAGTAGTTAAACTATGGTTGGGATTAAACTCACTTTACCATATGGGCATATTCACCCTTTAATTAAGTGCTGAGTATCCTCATTAAAGAACGAGCTTCTGTGGGCAGCTGAGGCCAGCTCTTAGTTCTCCCTCCTAAATTACCTTGTATTTATTTATCTGTGCATTCATTGTAGGTAACAGAGTGTAAGTTTCTTGAGGGCAGGCACTATTTCTTTTTTATAACCTCTCATACCTAGAACAAGTGCCTTCACAATTGATGATTTTTCCAGACAGTTGGAATACCATATAAATGAGGTCCAAAGTTATTCTATTCAATTCTATGAACTGACTCCAACCAATGCAAGATGGATTTAATAACAAGATGATCTAAACTTGAGCATACCAATCAACCAATAATTGAATAGTCCCCACCTTTAAGGAGCTTACATTTTATCAAAGGAGGCAAATTCATCAAGTATGAATGAATAAAAAGCAATATTAAGCACTGATTAAACCAGGTACTTCAAAAGACAGTCAAAAAATTTACATTCTAATGAGTATGACAACAAATAGGAGGAATGGAGGTCAGGGGAGGAATGTCAAAATGGTGGAGCTAATTTGATTACAGCTCTCAGAGCTATAGTTGGAAAGAGGGAGAGACATACAAAATACGTCAACGAAGATCTTTAATGCTTCTTGCATTCCAGGCATTATGTAAGGCCTAGACATACAAGAAAAGCAAAAAACAGTTCCTGCCTCAAGGAGCTCAGGATGATGGGGGAGCCAGCATGCAGGCGTCTGGTACAACTGAAGGCAGTCTCTGAAGGGAAGCACAAGGGCGAGGGGGATCAGGAATGACTCTCTGCAAATGAACCGAAAATAAATCCAGGGAAACGGGGCAGGCAGGAGTAAAAGGCAGACAGAATGTCTGTAAGTAGAAGATATCTGAGCTGAGTTCTGAAAGAAACAAGGAATTCAGAGAGGGAAACAGAGGAAAGAGAGCATCCCAATCATGGGGGACAGCTGTTGCCACCGAACTAACTTAACACTATGGCACTGCACAGAATGGGAATTGAAGGATCAAGTGTTAAGGAAGAGCAAAAAGGCCAGGGTGGCCGGATTATAAAGTGTGGGAAGAGTAAGAACATATAGCAAAGTTGGAGAGACAGGTTGGAGTCACATTGTAAATGGGCTGTAAAATCCAGGACTTTACATAATAAGCTTTCAAAAAAATTTTGTTAAATATGAATGATGGAGCAAATGGACTAATTCAAACCAAACTTTTTTTTTTAAAGGAACAATTCAACATCCATTTTAGTGATGAGTCAATGTCATCTTTTTCATAGGGGTGAGGCAGGGGTGGGAGGCAAGCCCTGTAAACATTACAATTACTCAACTCATTTTTGGTCTAGCCCTGAGATTTCATTGGCATAGGAATTCTTAGTAGAGCAAACACTTTTCACTGAAGAAATTCTTTCCACCCATGCAGATCAGCAAATGGTCCATAATTTGTAGTCTTAGAAAGTAGTTTTGGACAATGAGAGATTAAGCAATTTGATTGGGGCTGGTCTAATGCAACCAATGTATCAATGGTAGAACTTGAACCTAGGTCTTTCTGCCTCTAAGACCAGCTCTCTAATGTACTACTGAGAATACTTAACATTTATGACAGGTTAATTAATATAACCATATGGTAAAGTTAGTTTAATGCCAACCACAGTTAAGCTACTAAAGCAAAGCACCCATCAGAGACAATGAAAGGATTACATCTGTTAACCAAATATCATAATTTAATCATGAAAAATTCTGAAGTAGTTTTATGTTTAGTTTTAGTACATGTGATACTTAAATCCTTTAAAACACGTGAAAATTATTCAGATCACACCTGCCTCTCAAAGTCTTCTGTATTATGTAATTGGCATAATTACACACTACTAATAACATTTTTCAAATGAAGAAAAACATTTTTTACAAGAAAATGTTTACATGCAAAGGAATGAAAGCCTAAAATTATACTTGTGCTAATGAGACAAAAAGTAATATTAGGAATGATATACAAATTATAAGTGAATTTTCTGTTTTAATTAAAACTGGGCTCATATTTTATTCACACAGGGTTATGTTTTATATCTCTTTCTCCCCACAGAAAAAAATATGCACATTTTAAGACTTTTTCCACAAATCAACATTCTAAACAGTGATGTCTGTTTGGCTGCTTTGGGCAGTTGGGTCAGCTGTTAGTCTCCTCAAATTACCTTGTATTTATCTGTGTACTTAATGTACATTGTAGATTTTAAGTTTCTTGAGGGCAACACTATTTCCTCTCTATAACCTGTAGTACCTAGAACAGTGCCTTGTACATATTAGATTCCTGGCAAATATTTGCTGAATTTAATTTTTGCAATGTAAAAATTAAATATTCTACAAAACAACAAATTTCTAATATGGAAAACTAAATATTGTCACAGTAATAAACAAAATGCTTAAACTAAAATTTATATTCTTTAAGAGACATGCTTTGCATGTTACAATTAACAAGCAATTTTGTTCCTTTCACTGCATTATAATCTGCAGTGTTCATTAGAGACCTAAGGTTTCTAGATTATTTTAAGACAGTCTTATTTGCATTAGGTGGTTTTCAGCAGGTGCCACATCTCTCTTGGCAGGAGGCACTAAGAGGCACTGGGCGGCAGGATGAAACTCTGCTCAGAAGTGAGGCATTAAAAATAGATGCTGAGGCTGCCTCCAATGCCCTGATGGCCCCAAAGTCTCAAAAAGCAAATAACAATCCCAACTTCTCTGCTGAGATTCTCCGACAGTCTTCAGGTCCGTTACAACTGGGCACTTAAAGAAAGCACCCCATAGTAACAACATTTTTACTTAAAAATACTACAACGCACTTGCTATGTAATCATGTCTATGCCACATATGGCTGCACCTACAATCAAGCATGCACTCTTTTATTCAATCTGTCATGTGAAGCACCAGTATATTTTCTGTCTGGACCAGGTGCTGGAGCTCCCTCCCAGTAAGGAAAATTCCCTTAACCGGCCCAAATCAGCAACTACTCAACAGCTTCAAGTCTTAAAGAGTTCCTGGGGCTCTGAGAAATTAAATATTTTACCCAAGGTCACACAGGTGATATGTGTCAAAAGCGGTATTTGAACCCAGATCGTTGTCTTCCTCTTTTTACCTGGCTCCCTTCGGGACTGTCCAAAGTTCTCCAAAAAGCCCTAGCTAGGAGCCTTCTCACCTTGAAAAATGTCTCTACCCTTACCACCTCTTGGAGATGAAGATCCTTCCAGACCCCCTCCTCCAATTGGTGAGTTCCTACCAGAACCAGACCCAACGTATCTGTGTTACTATGTTTATTTCGATAGCTAAATTCTATTAAGCATCTAAAATGAAATGAAAATAGAATAGTGGAATAATAATAGTATTTTTCTGTTAAATATTTGACATTTCTTTCTTTTTTTTTTTTTTGCTTTTTGTAGGGCAATTGGGGTTAAGTGACTTGCCTAAGGTCACACGGCTAGTAAGTGTGTCAAGTGTCTGAGGCTGGATTTGAACTCAGGTCCTCCTGACTCCAAGGCCAGTGCTCTATTCACTGCACCACCTAGCCGCCCCAACAACATTTCTTTAAAGATTTAATATCACTTTTTCACAACTCCAAGTATGAAAGGATAACTGAGCTGGGAGTAGGGTGAAACCTAAATTGACAAAGATGAAAAAGAATGAAAAAAGTCAACACTGGAGGGACATGGGAAAGGAGGCACAGGAACAAAAGTCAAGTCAACAAGAAGTATTAAGTATTAACTAGGGACCTGGCCCAGATGCCTTCAAGGAACTCATAATCTAACTGGGAGTGGAGGGAGTAGAGACAAATTACAAATAAGAACAGGATAAACTGGAGGTAATCTTAGAAGACATTAGTATTATGGGAAATAAAGAAAGCATATCTGGTTTGCAAGTAGCCAATTTCTGTATTCAAACAGAAACCAATAATTTCCTATAATTATGATGAACAAATGACTACAAATTCAATGCAATAAACGTGCTATTCTAAATGCCTCCTCTGTGCAAATCACTGTAGGGGCTGCTATGGATATAAAGCTGAAACAAGACAAAGTTTCTGCCCGTAAGGATCTTACTAAGTGAGACAATGTGTGATAGAAGAGCTGGCTTTGGAGTCAGAGGACCAGGGTTCCAATCCCTCCTCTGATGCTACCTGTGTCACTCTGGGCACGCTACTTCAGCCTTCCTAGGCCTCAGTCTTCCTCTCTACAGAATGAGGAGGCACTGACCTAACTGGCCCTTTTAGGTACCTTCAAGCTCCTTATCATCAATAGCGTTTAAAAGGTTGAAAAAGTTAAAATACATTTCATTTTTCCATCACAACTACCCTACAAGAAAGGAAGTATAGACATTAACTCAGAAGGATGAAGGAATCTGCCCAGTCACACATGTAAACACTGAAAACGGGATTTGGATGCAAGTTCCTTTGCCTCCCAGTCCCAGACTTACACCACTTAGTCTTTTATACTCTAGAAGAGGAACAGAAGTATAACAGATGAAGAGCAGAAGGACCAACAGAAAAGTCTAAAAGATCACTTTTTGTGGGGACGTAGAAGGTGAGGTGAGGATGACAGGGCCTCAAAAGAAGCTGGACTAGAAAGTTTCCAAGGTCCCTTCCGACACACGGAGAACACACTACCCAAAGGCATCAGTTGGGCTAAATCTCTACCTGCAACTTATGCCCAATACTGTTTCCATTCTACTCCCCAGAACCAAGAAGAAGAAATCTATTAACTCCAAGACCTGCCACTCTGTTGTTCACCCTAAAGCTCCTCTGGATGAGGACCTTTCAAGACTTAGAATACAAAGCTGTGATTTCAGCAATACCTGTAAATACTACACATGCAACGTGTGCTATTGCCCACTGTCACCACTAAAGGCTCATCTTTAAGGGAGGCAAAATATAACACAACTTTGGGGAGAAGTGAAAAACAGAAGCCACTCAAAGTATCTGGTAGTACGGACAGAGTTCCAGACATGTCTGGCTTTTATCCCAAAATATTTTCTGCCAATTTCTTTTTTTTTTTAATTTCACATGGTTATATTATTTGAAAATTATCAATTAGACAATCATTTCTTTGTACAATAATCCACTGTTAAAAATGTAAACACTTCATCATTCACATTAGTTTTAAATTTTCATTAGAAGGTTTTCATGCTGAAACCTAAACTGAGGGAAACTTCATTTGAACAACGTATTTTATATTTTATATAATGCTGTCACATACAAAATTATTACATTTGACCCTCTTGTTTTATAAGCTAGGAATTTTTAATCTTACAGATACAACTGAAAGAGGCTGAAACTAAGGAAGGAGACAACACGTAAACAAATATGTACAAACAAGCTATATATGGGATAAATAGGAAATAACAGAGGTAGATATTAGAACTTAGAGGTTTGGGAAAGGCATCCTGTAGAGACAGCGCTTAAACTGTGGGTCACAACCCCATATAGGGTCCTGAAAAATTATTTTCTAAGCACACAACAACCAAAAATTAATTAAAGATCAAACACATAATGAATCCAAGGTGTTTCTGGCAGCACTTGCCCAAGCTGCATCGCCCTACTTCACTACAGCCTTGGTTCTGAACACAAAGCATGTGCATTCTGAATGTGCTCAAGGCACACAACACCAACAATGTTGCCAAAAGGAGAAAAAGGGGTCACCAGCATAAAATGTAGAAGATGGGATTTTAGTTAAGATTTAAGGGACATCAGGGGAGCCAGGAGGTAGCCTCGATGAGGAGATGAGTATTCCAGGCATGAGGGATAGCCGAAAAAAAAAATGCCCAGAAATGGGAAATGGAGTGTCTTATTTGTGGAACAGCCAGGAGGCCAGACAGAGTCAATGGATTAAAGAGTATTTGTTGGGGAGTTAAGTTGTAAGAAGACTGGAAAGGTAGGTGGCACTAACCTTTCCAGTTTATAAAGGGCTTTGAATGCCAAACAGGGCACTTCGTTATATAATCCTAGAGATAATAAAGAGCTACTAAAGTTTACTGAATATAAAATCTGTACTTTAGGAAAAATGACTTTTTTTTAAAGAGGACTTAGACTGAAATCCTGACGCCATTTCTTACTTCCTTTGGCGTATTGGGCAAGACATGTTAACCTTCTGTGCTTCAGCTTCTTCATATGTAAAATGAAGAAATTAATTGAACTAAATCTCTAAATTTCCTTGCAACTCTAAATCCTATGATCCTATCTTTACACCATTCAAGTTTACGAACAGTTTTCTTATAATATTCTGTAAATTGGATATTGCAAATATCAGTGTCCTAATTTTGCAAATGAGGAATAAAGCTTCAAGAAGGAGTGCCTTTTCACCCATGTAATTAAAAGACAGAGGGAAACTTTCACTTAGGTCCTCTGACACCCATTCTAACACTTTTTCCCTTTTGCCAGAGATGCTTCTTTAACATTTATCGTGATTTAAACCAAGAAGTAACCTGTTAAGGGACAGATAATGAGGGAAATCCTAGCCTCTCAGAGTCCCAAGACTAGGACACAGAACAGTTACTGACCTGCATTCAAGGAGAGCTTTCTCACCAGAAGGTTCCCTACACCAATGAAATTTCAGTCTGGACCAAAAATATCCTTTAAGCCACTCATTATTTTTCCTAATTTGCATCCAAACAAGAAAGGCAAAATTTCAAAGTTTCAATTACATGGTTTTTTTTTTTTTTTTTGGGGGGGGGGTTAAAGTGAATATTCTGAAACAACAAAATTCAGTCTACCCTTATAACACATTCTCTGTAGGGTTACTAAATTTACAATCTGACTCAAATCAATTTACATTTTGTAACCTCAATTCAAATGGCTTCACAAAAGTATATTCTGAATCAAAATATGAATCATTAATTAATAAGCAAACTTTTATTTAAAAGAAATTCTTCAAATCTCATAATTCCCTAATCTTAAATTAATACTAAAGTCACTCTATAAATTATACAGGAATAAAAATGTAAATGTTTCACTAATATGCAAGAGGCAGTTTTACACATAGACTGAAAAATTTAGACTTTTTCATGTTCTTCTGCAACTTCTCCTAAGCAGAGTTCCAGTAACTATAAAAATTCAAAATGACATCTTTAAACCAACAGCATAAAAAGATGGCAAACTTGAAAGCTAAAATAAACAAGTTCAATAGCCTGATCTTGTGTCTACAACATATATCATGGGGTATTATTGTCAATATTATAATTAGTGTAAAATTCAAATTCCTTGATGACTATTCATCCTGTGGAAATGTCCTACACATAGTAAAACAGGCTCTGTTTTCTCCTCTATGAAATGGTGTGATCAGACCTGGTAGTCTTTAAGGTCTCTTCTGCCTCTAGATCTATGACCCCAGATCTAGATCAAAGACCTAGAGCTAAAAGAGAACCATCAAGTCCAAACATCAGAAGTCTAGGTGACTTATTCAAGTTCATGCAGCTATAGTTAGCAAACTGCTAAAATAGTAATTTGCTCATAAACAAAACTGTCAATTATTGCCTAATAAATAAGATTTACCACAAGTATAAAATTCACATTTGATCTGTTTTATGTCTGTTCATGTTATCAGTTATGCCTGACTCTTCATGACCCCGTGGGCCCATAGCATACCAACACTGTCTATGGCGTTTTCTTGGCAAAGATATTTAGAGTGGCTTGCCATTTCCTTCTCCATTGAATTAAGGAAAACAGGGGTTAAGTGACTTGCCCAGGGTCATACAGTTATAGGTGTCTGAGGAAGGATTTGAATTCAGGAAAATGAGTGTGTCTTTCTCCAGGCCCATCCACAGGTATTCACTGTACCACCTGGCTTCCTCCATTACCTATTTATAGCTTGGTCAATTTTTTAAAATTAAAAATGAAATGAAATTTGGCCATTTCTCCCTTTAAAAATTGTCTAATTTGCATTTTCAGACTGATTTCAAATTAAAACTTTTCCATAAGGTCAAGTGAAATATTTTTCAACCACTTCATATTTAAAGTTTTCTTAGTGGACCTCATTTCTAATAAAATAGGATATCTGTGTTCCAGTAAAGTATTTCACTACTTATTTAAATCTATAAAAATTCTTAAAAGCTTTAGGAAAACCAGTTTTAAGTAAAGTGACATAACAGAAATTTCATATGTACTCATTTGATACATCAAAAGTGTTAGCCCCCTGAAACCATGTTCCAAAAGGTTTACCTTCATCATACATTTCCTCTATTAAATAGGCTTCTGCTCTGTCTTTGAGAGCATTCACATTGTCAGGTTCCAGTTGTAAAACTTCTGAACATGCTTTAATAGCTTCAACAGGTTTTTCATCCTAAAACAAATAAGAAAAAAGGAAGTATGGCTGTTGTTTCATAAGCTAGGTTGAAATCTTAAGTTTTAAGACAAAATAAATTATTACCTTGGAGAAGCAATGGCAAATCCTTTCTTTGGAACGAACAGTATAAATAGGTGTATTTGGCTCTGTTTTCATTACAGATTCATATTTGCTAGCTGCATCTACATATCTGTTACAAAGTAAAGAAGTGATAAGTATTCTCTAATACTGTTTTCTGAACAATTATCAGCACTGTCCACTCTTAACAAAATGCCACCTGACCAAATTAACATATTTCTCCAAAAGCCAAATTTTCACTTTTTGACTTTTATCTTTATTTATTTGAATTAACAGGATCATTCATTAGAATTCAGAAATATACTACCGCTGCACAAAGTGGATTGGGATAAGAGTAAAGTGCTTGCCAAAAACCTACAAAGATCACTTCTTCACAGAACACCTTAATGGAATTATAACAATAGGATTCAACATAGCTTTTTAAAGTCTGACTTGAACTTGATGACTTTCAGCAAGTTTCACCAGTTTATTACTAGAACCACATTTCTTAACTATTACAAACTTTCCAGTACAATATAAGTTAAGAAAATGTGAAGAAAGGAGAAAGAATAAGCATTTATATAGCACCTACTATGTGCCAGGCACTGGGGCTAAGTGGGCCTACTACAAATATTATTCTAATTTTAACCTCAAAAGAATTCTGGGAGTAGGTACTGTTACTATCCTCATTTTGCAGTTGAGGGAACAGAGGCAAATAGAGGTTAAGTGATTTGCCCAGAATCACACAGCTATTAAGTAAGTATCTGAGGTCACATTTGAAATCAGGTCTTGAACTCCCAGCTCAGCACTCTATCTACTGCATCACCTAGCTGTCTCTAAAAGGAGTCTAGAGTTTAGTGACTCATAAAAATTCACTGTGAACTTCTGACCATCTTTTGGAACACACAAAAAGCAAGTATTACATGCCATTTAATATCTGGATGCTGACACGTTCACAGGTAAGCACAATACAGATGCATCTCATAACAAGTAAACTTAAATTCTCAACACTGGTAAGTTTTCACAAAGGTTACAGGTATTTCAGAATTCTTTGGTCAGTCATCAAGCTAATAAATTGCTTCTGGTTATATCACACCTTCACAGAAATCAAACATCTAATACTCTTTCTTCATCAGAAAAGCCAAACTAATGAACATTTACTTACATGCCATCTTGGGCTCTGACTTTACATGTCCATTTAAAAGCTGACACAGTAAGATAGAAAGTAAACAAATAACACTAACACTTAAATTTACTGGCAAGATAACTCCATATAACTTTTTACAGAAACCACCATACTCTAATATAATCGCTCAAAGATTTTATTTTGTTTTTAATATTTATCAGTTACTCAAATAATGAAATTTTCCTGAAAATTGTAAGATTCCTCAAGCTCCAAATATCATCTTTGGGATACTGTTTCCACAGACCAAGAAATAACACTCTAATATAATTATAATCTACACACCCTCCACTGGATGCTGCCTATTATTTTAACACTGGTTTAAGAGTGTCCTGGACAGTTTCATCCTTACCTGCCTTCTCTGATGAGCTCCTCTGCTGCCTCAATAAGTTTATTAAGCTTCTTCACTTGTTTATAGTGTGCAAAGCACCTTTTATGATCTTGGTCAAGTTTTAAACATTCCCGGACTTCACTGTTCACATATTGAAAATAAAAAGAATACAACATATTTATATACCTCAAAACGAATTTGACAGTTCTTCTATATTCCTTTCAGAAATCAAAGTAAAAGGTCTCTGACCACAAACTGGTCACAGAAACAAATTATAGAACTATAAAAAGCCTTATGCAGTCCCATCTGCTTATTTTATATATGAGCAAACAGGCATGGAAAGGAAAATTTGACCACTGTCACACAGTTAGTCAGTAGCAGGGCTGGAACTAAGATATGGGACTCCTAGGTTAGCTTCTTTCCAATACAAGATGCTGCCTCCCAGCTTTTTTTTGTATATGCAATAATTACTCAAATGCATTCACTAAAATGACTTGAATATCTGTGTACACAAAAATTTAACAGGCATATTTACCTTAGGAAAATAGGAAATCTTACATCAAAGTAAAAAGTATCATAAAGAGAATTGTTTTTAATTTGCTTTAATTATATTATAAGTCATATGGGATCAGAATTGGGAGATAGTCAAAAATTATTTAATATAATACTGTGAAACTAATTATTAAGTGGTATAAACCCTAATTCCAACAAAGACAATAATTTACATAAAGCAATAAAGTTTTGCAGTGTAAATGTTGCTGATGTGCCAATTCAAATGGTAAGAAAACTGACCTGAGTGACAATTCATGATCTCCCAGCTGATAGTATATTGTGCTGATTTTATAAAAGGCCTCAGTATTGTCATTCTTCAACTTGGAAGCAGATTTTAAGTCACTAATAGCTTTCCCTGGCTCCCCTTCCTTTATAAAGCATTCAGCTCGAAGTTCTCGCAGCTCTGCATCCCAAACACAAACCTTAAGAAACAGAAGAACTAGACTTTGAGCAAGAAACATAGCAAAATTAAATTAAAACATTCAAGTCTATATCCCATATATCTTTCTTCATATCACTTATCAATAAGCATTTTCATTTGTGACCTCTGTTTTCTTCATTAAATTAAAATACTTATTTTCTAAAACATTTTTGTCCCTTCCTCAAAAAACTCATCTTTCTACATATTTTTATCTTCTATTAAAATAATTCTGTGTTATTGTTTCAGCTGCTTTTCAGTCATGTCCAACTCTTCATGACCCTATCTGAGGTTTTCTTGGCATAGATACTGAAGTGGTTTGAACAAAATAAAAGTTTAATAAATATTTGTTGAACTAAAAACTGTTAGGGTAAATTATTTTTAAAACTTAATTTTATATTGGGTAAGCTAGTGTGACAATACAGAGCTTTGGGAGTCAACAAAGCCTAGATTCAAGTCTGATCTCTGACACATGTCGGTTTCATGATCTTGGGGAAGAATTGCCCCAAGGCAATTCTATAAGACTATAAATTGAAGAGCAGATACTAATTTGAATAGTTAGAGGAAGTTTCCTTTACCAATGAAAACTCGAGGACTAGTCCAAAAAATGTTTATATTTAAACTTCAATTCCAATATAAGTCCTAATAAAATGTAAAAACTATGAAGTTCTAATTCAATCAAAACTTTATGAGGCTCCTTATTTCACTGAAGAGTGAATTGGATATAAAAAATACACAATTACTCATCACCTTGGTGAAATCCCAAGGTCACAACTAAACCTTTAAAGAAAAGGATTAAATGAGCCTGGGGTTGCTTGTCACAGCTCCTAATATTCTCTTACATACTACTACAGTGAAAAATATTCTCAGCAGCAATGATAAGCACATAGAATGAAAGTCAGGATCTCTGGAAAAAGGCCATATTTTAACACATAAATTATTGAGATGTGGGTAGGATATTAATGAAGCTCCATGGGACAGATGTCATATGTTTTAGAGAGAAGCTTCCCATTGCAATCATATTAGCTGTATATACAAACATTAAACTACAAATATCAAGATGAAATGAAGATATAAGATATTATAATTGAAGCATATGGTAAAATTAAAATGACTTTGAGAACTAATTTAATTCCTATCAGAAAGGAACTTAATTTTAACTTCAGATTTCCTTAAGGAAGTTACGGTGGTCAATTTCCACCACCACCATCACCCCCCCCTTATTTCAATAAGTAAGTTACAGAAATTCTCAGGAAAGAAATACTTTGCTTACGAATACTATTTTTACAATGTAAAAGTAAGGTCATGTTGTCAAATATACTTAGAACCAAAATTTCATTTCTCTGTCAATCTGTATTTCATGAAGCACATTTTCCTAGGACATTTTATTCATATATGAAGTTAACATCATAAATACTTCCCATGTAAAGACAAAATGAATATGAACATTTGGCCTGACTTAGAAATTCAAAAAACAAGCAAAACCTCAACTTCACATCTCAATATTTTCAGAGCTTTCCCCTGAAAAGCATTTATTGGGAACTAAGTGGTAAATCAACAAGGGGACAGAAACAGGAAGACCAGAACCCAATACAAATTACCTAGGATTAGTTCTCAGATAGTTTTCTTCCAAGAACAAATTCTTAAATTATAAATTTACATAAATGTGTATCTTACATTCCTCATTTCCACTGTCATTCTATCTTCCCAACCTTCATTCCTCCTTTAATTTCAGTTATTTGTTCTTCCTTCATTCTCCCAATTCCTTTCTCTCTGACCTCTTCTTCAATCTGCTTCCCCCAAACCAAAACATTAACAAAATAAGCATGCCCATAAAAATAAATAAATAAAAGAACTCCCACACTCCACTGACAAAATTTAGAAAAATATTCTATCTGGATGTTATTCTCACAGGTGTTACCTTTCACTCTGGATTGAATGGCATAGTGGCATAGCCAAATACCAATCAATATTAAATCCTCACTCAAGCAAAAAGCTCTCTGCAATGGCTTTCAATATGTAACAAACTCACCTCTAAAATACTATCAAGGAAAGCTATAGCCGATTGATAATCTTCCCGATCAAAAGCAGAATGCGCTTGTGAACGTAAGCGCTGCATTTCATCAGCTTTTAGTAGTTGAGACTGGGCTTCTTTTTCTTCATTCTCACTTGGATGAGATTTCAGCTGTAGAAATTTTAAAAAATTATGTCATTTAGGACTTGTAATCTCTTCATTCTAATAACCATAATATACCCACAGTTCTGATTTCTTGTAAAAAGTTTTTAAGTAGGAAAGAAAGGGGAAATAAAGGGAGAAAATATTTGAATCTATATTAAATAGAATCCTAAGTAGCTCCAACAAGTATACTATTGCTCAAGATATTCTTATGCAAAATCTGATTATCTTTTGTTAAGCACTAAGATATCAATCTTTGAAATTGACATTGCACTGTGTTTTATGCAAACCAGTATGCATGTATTATGTCTAATTCTTCCTAACAATATATACTATACCACCTTCAGCACCTATCTGTATGTGAAGCAGCTCTAAGGACTATGAGACTAAAAACAGGGATCACTTTTTCTACTTTGTTTGGATACCTCTCATGCAGCATTTAAATATCTGTTAAAGGAAGGAATATGGAAAGGAGAACTAGATCAATAAGAGTTCTAGCCTTTAAGATCTATGAGAGAGTCAACCCTATGATTGGAATGATTTGGATAAATGCACATTTCACCAGTACTTGCTAAGGATACTTTAGCAAGAAAAATTAAAATATTTAATCCATGTACAGATTTAAGTGCATCAGTAGTGAAGTGACTGTGGAAGAGTAAGGGGGGTTTACAGTAGGGTAGAGAACTAAGTTTCTTAAAATGAAAATTATTTACAAAAAGATGAGTACTCAAAAACATTATTTCTGAAATTAATGCACTTGAAAGTAAAAAAAGAGGTTTTTTTTAAAGAGCACTCTTACCTAGAAAAATACATGCTCCCTACTGATCCTAATAACATGTAAATTTAGGGTAAGTGATATAACTTCTTTGTTTTGCCCTCATAAACCAGTTTTATTTTGAGGAGAATCTTATCCAAGAAGTTGAGGATAAAATGTTGACTCCCAAGAAAAGGCTGAGTTAAAACCAAATAGAACTGGTCATCCCTTGATGGCAAAAAAACTTGATGGCAAAAACTATCCCCAAATGGTCCAATTATAAAGAAAATTCTAAGAAATAAGTTTCCAATTGTTTAAGAATTCAATGTTAGTGAGTAAGAGCGCCGGTCCTGGAGTCGGGAGACCCGGGATTGGTTGGTTCCAGCCTCAGATACTTAGCACCCTCAGATACTTAGCACCCACACAAAATAACTGGCCTTGTAACCTTGAGCAAGTTTTATCAGTGAAAAGGATTCATATTCTATTACACAGTTTCATCTTCTCTGATGTGGTAAACAAGAATGTTGATGTTAGAAAGTCACAAAGAACAAATCTAAAATGTTATCTAGCAGTTAACAAATAAATGATAAACAATGTTCTTCACTCTGTATCTTTTGAGGAAGAGGTAAAGGGTAGGAAGAGGAAACCATCACATTTTATGACAGCCTTAACTAGGCATTTCTATACATGAGACAAATACCATCAATGTACTAGGGGCCAGTGGCACACACACACTAAAAAAACCTCCCTAAATTTAACAGAAACCGTTTTGAGGGAGACAGAGACCCTGATATATCACAAGGACTGTGCACCTCAACGTGAGATAGAAAGGAAGCAAGTAATTTAGTGACACTGTCTTTTAACTAATTATCTGAAATAAGTGCTATGGTCAGCTTTCTTTTCACATGTGGCATATAGGAAGCTTGCTTTTTGGGGTGTGGGAATGGGAAAGTACTCTTTGCAACAAATTTGTGCTTTGGGGAAGTAGGCTGAAAAAGTCTTGAAGCCACCCTACCTCCCATTAAAAACCCTAAAAATATCATGCTAGAGTCAGAAGGAACCTTAAGAATCATCTAACCAAGCCTCTTCATTTTATAAAAAAGGAAACTGAGGCTCTAAACTCCCAACTGAGGATCTTGTCTCTTAATTTGCTGAAAAAATTGAGGCCTTTTTTTTTCCTTTCTCACAATCTAAAAATTCTTTGACATCAACCTCTACACTCTCTTCCTTTCCTCTGTTTCTGTTAACATGGAGGCCCTATTACTTGACAGGGCTAAACCCCTTTACTTGTGCCACTAATCCCTGACCCTCCTGGTTTTCTTCAGTGGATTAAGAGATACCTTAATCATTCCTTCTTTCTATAATCCTTAACATCTCCCTACTAATTGTTCTTTACCCTTACAGCCTTCAATCACACTCAATTTTCCTCAACCTTTGAAACACACACATCCACCCCACAAATAAAAAACCAGCCTTCCTTAGATCCTGTTATCCCCTCATTCTATCATCCTATATCTCTGCTCTCATCAGCCAACCTCCTAGAAAAAAAATTGTCTACACAGTGCTGCTTCAACTTCTCTCATTCTTACTGGTATTCCTCAACCTTTTGCAATCTGCCATTCAAAATACAGGTGTGTACTACAGTGGATAGAGCACCAGGTCTAGAATCAGGAAGATCTGAATTCAAATCCTTCCTTACACACGTACAAGCTGTGTGACCCTGGACAAGTTATTTAATCTGTTTGCCTTCATTTCCTCATAGTAGCACCTAGCACCCCGAGTTGTGGTGAGGATAAATTAGATAACAATTTAAAAGCTCTTGGCACAGTGACTAACATATAAATGTTATTATTACTATTAGCTCTAACATGTAAAATACTTAAGAATCTTTAAAAGTGCTATATAAATGCTAATCACTGAAATGAAACTGCTCTATCCAAAATTATTTACCTATGATCTTTTAATACCAAAATCTCATGTTGTTTTTTCCTCAGTCCTGACCTTTTTCATTGTTCCACTGCATTTTATATTCTGATCACCCTCTACAATTTTCACAACACTACTCTGTCATAGTTGTTTCCTCTTCCATGACAGTTCTGTCTCCTCTGCTGGATTGTCGTTTGTGTTAAGACCCTAGGTACTCCATAGTCTCTGTCTTTGTGCTCTCTTTTCTTCTCTCCACCACACTGTCTCAATGATTTCCTCAGATCCTGTGGGTTTAATTCTCACTTTTTGGCAGATGACCTACAGATCTATGGATCTAGCTTCCACTTAGCATCATCACATGCCTATTTAGACGTTTCAAACTGGATATCTCAAAGCCACTGCAAAATCAGTATGTCCCAAACAGACTAATTATCTTCCCCCCAAAAACCAACTCTCTTAAAAACCACCTCTCTTTTTTTTTGTAGGAGGCACCTTTGGAAGGAGCTATATAAGAACCTTTGCACCAATGCAAGTTAGGCTAGTTTTTCCTTAAAACTGTGTGCAACAGAAATCCTTACCCAAGTAATACTCAGAGGCTTCTCAAGGCAGGAAGCAGAAAAGAAGGGTTTGTTATGATCTGGACAATGGGCAATGCCCCGACTTCTGACAAATGGTCAGGGAGGAGAAGCAATTTACAAAAGGAAATGGTGAAGTTATAAAGCCCTAACATGGAATTCTGCCCCACCCTGCTCCTGACCCTTTTCTTCCATTGGCTGGAAGTCAGGCACACAATCTAAGTGTGGCAATCTACTTCAAGTACAGGAACAAGGAAACAGTGACCGCCCAATGTACATTTGTCTCTATTTGACATATCTTGTGCTGAGATGTCACTGAGGAGAGGGGTGACTCCCTACTGCTCTGAGTTCTGAGTCCCTTGTAGATCATGGGATCTCCAGTGAAGGGGAAACTCGGGCCTTACTAGACTTTAGAGTATAGTCTGAGTTTTCACTTTTCTCATTCAAAAGGTATGGAGATCGTCCTCAAGCCTTGGCTGGTCACTTCCTCATTGCCTGAGGGGAGAAGGGGAGCCACAAGGGGCACAGGCAGAGCGCTAATGTACCCCTGACAGAAAATTAGTAACTCAGGCAAGGAAGCCTCACTCAGCTCAATCTATCTGTTGTGTCCTCAGTGCCAGTCGTTGCTGAATATCCTCCTACAATGACTAAGTAAATCTCCTTTTGTTAACCTGATGAATGCCCTTTGAGTATCTCATCCTGGTCCAATATCAAAGATAAATTACGAGGGTCCTACTGGCCAAAGTCAGGCCTAGCCCAGGACAACTCCACGATTATCTAGATTAATGAATTTATTCTAGACTCCTCATTCTCCCTCACCCTACCTATTCAATAAGTTACCAAATATTGCAGCTTTCTACCACCAAAACATCTCTCACATTTGGCTCCTTCTCCCCACTCACATGGGTACCACCTTAGTTCAGGCCCTCAACATCTCTTACTTAGATTATAATAAATTCTTAACTACTTATCCATCTTGCCTAAATCTCTCATCATTCTATCTCATCCATTCCAAATAGAGCTGCCAAAGTGATTTTCCTTAAGCACAGATCTGACTTTGTCACTCCCCATTCAGATTTAAATGGCTCAATGGCTCCCTACTGCCCCTCAGATCCAAGTCTAAAGTCCTCTGTTTAGCTTTTAGTATTTCACAATGAGCCACAACATATTACTTTCCACACTGGCTTTCTTTCTGTCCCTTACACACAGCACTCCATTTCTCACATTTATGCTTTTACAGAGTCCATGACCACACCTGGAATCCACTCCCTTCTCATCTCTGTCTCAAAGAATCCCTCTCTCCCATTAAGCACACAAATCAATACTTTCCTGACCCTCCTCTCAACTACTAAGATCTCTCCCCCTCCATAACACTTGCATGTATGTATGTATTCTGTGCCTATTTATTCTGTACATAGTTCTTAGAGGCAAAGTGGCCTACTGGTTAGGGAAGTGGCCTTGGAAGACCTGGGTTCAAGTCCCACTTCTGATATATCCTGGCTATGCTACCTTGGGAAATTCAGGCTCTCAGCCCATAAATAACACTCAAAAGACTAAAATCATAGAGAAAACATCAATTTATAGTAGTAGTGATTTCCTCATCTAGTAATTAATATTTCTAAAGCAATGAAATCACAGATCCAGTTCCTATCCCCTATCCTATATATGGATAGGAAATAAAGTTAAATATCTCATTACATTGGTAGAGGGAACTCCTGGTGAGGAAATTCCCTCTACCAAGGCAAGTCAACATATTCTCTGGAACTCAAGAGTCTCAAAAAGTTGTCTGTGTTACACGAGGTGAAATGACTTAGTCATTATAAGTCCCAGGTAGACTTTAAACATTTGTTGATTGACCCACAGATTGCTCAAGTCATAAAGGAAGGTTAAATTTTTATTGACATTGAGGCTGACCTAGAGTGTAGTAAAGTACACCCCCAACCTTAGACTCATGACCTATTGAAGCCCTAAAGCCCTCTATAGAACACCTTGTCCAAACTCATTATATTTTAAAGAGAAAGAAAAAGACTGAAGAGTTGATGTCAGCTCAGGTAGGTTATAGGAAAATTAGCATGCTTTGCCACTCATTCTAGGGCAGGAACCTCTGATCTCATGGCAATCAGCTAAACAGATGCTTTTGGGTACCTTCTGATCCCAATGTCACCCTTCCCTCTCCCCCTAACACACAGATTCCCATCTTTACCATCCTGTCTGTGGCTCCCTGTCCCCACAGGACCACAAGGTTCCACTCTACTTCTTCCTTATTGAAAGGAAGCTCCTCTTGCCCCAAACTAGTGATTGCTCCGTGATCTCATTTTATACTTCTGAAGCAAAAAAGAAGATGGGCTGATCATGCTGTGAGAGTGGGAAAATCAGTGGATGGTTTCTCTACTCCAATGGTATCCTCACAAAGTCAAGAGGAAGGGAGGCCTCCAGGGCACTGCATGAACTCTCAATCACAAAACTCTGGGAGAATGTGGACAAGAGTCACAGAGAAGAATGGGCACAGATAGGCTGAGATTCATAGATCCACGTGAGAATTTTAGTAATTTTGAGACTAAGAACAACACAAGAGTTCCATCAGCTAAGCAAATGTAGTAACATCATAAATGTTACTCCTTAGAAAACATTTTCAGTAAACCAGAAACAGGGTTAAAAAGCACAAACTGAATTCAGGTTTTTTTTTAATGAGCTCCTTAATATTTCTTTAAACAACTCCCAAACTGTCAAGAATTTTAAAAGAGAAATTGCATACCGAAGAGGTAGAGTTAAATACCATGAATTTTTTTTTCCTGCTTCTTGGAGGGCAATTGGGGTTAAGTGACTTGCCCAAGGTCACACGGCTAATTTTTGTTTTGTGTCTGAGGTCGGATTTGAACTCAGGTCCTCCTGACTCCAAGGCCAGTGCTCTAATTCACTGCACCAACTAGCCGCCCCATGATTTTTTTTTTTAAACACTACCTCAGGATCTTTTTGGTACATCCAGGGGACAATGAAGAACAATAAAATTAGGAGTACCCATACCAATGAAATCAAAGAACCCTTAGAGTATTGAAATAAGTTTGATACTAAAGTAGTAAAAATTTATTTTGGGGAAAAAAGTAAATGTTTTCTTGGTGCTTGTCCCTTCATATATTTAGTGTAAATGATCAAATGGTAATTTAAGAACTTTTTCAAAAGGTAGAAAAGTAATAAATTTTTAATTTATCATCAAGAACAATTACTCTACCATTATTTTTAGTAGTTAGTTCAAGATTCAACAAAGTACACATTACCTCTGACAAAATCAAGAATTGTATTTTTACCATTTCCTTTCACATTTACCTTTTAAAGCCTTATAACATAAGCTCCTTTGCTTTGTAAAGAGTTTTCTTGGGATTTTAATTTGTTATCTGTTTTAAAAACAATACATAGTATATTCCTTAATTTCCTTATTTTTAACAGTTTAATGCTAGAAATAGTACGGTTGATTAGTCAATTATGTTTGCTCAAAAAAAAAAAAAAAAAGAAGCAACAAACCTGAAGAACAATAAAAAAGGGAGAAGAGGAGGGAATAGCTACCTAGAGATGAAATATCCAAGATTTTACTGAAAGACAAAATGTTCACCACCATTATGCTAATAACCATAGGGAAAATTTTATAAAGTACATTTTTAAAAGTAATTTCATTACTTTACTTTTGCTATTGGCTATAATCTAAGAGTGCTCAAGATCAAAACCAAAAGGAAAGATTATTTTCCCCTAAAGCAATTAAAAAAAAAGATAAAATATTTCATGTCTCACTGTATTCAGCAGCTTGTATTTCAGTCTAGCAGAACCAATGTATTCTCTATAGAGATTTAAGAAAACAATATCATGATTATAGATATATATATTCTTTTTTTAATTTATGTTTTTAAAAATTATATAGAAATTTTACAACATTACATAACAAGTTAACATGTATACGTAGAGGCTATAATAGAGGCTAATAATACAAATATTTTATCAATAAGCATCACTGGAGTACAGTATCTAGCATTTAAGATCAGAATACAATATAACAAGCTCTTTATGAGAGTATATTACAACAAAAAGTCAGGAATCACATGATATGCCCGCTATCCTTCCAAGAGACTGCTGCATTTATTATCTAAAACCAAAAGTTGGAAATCTGGAAAGAATCATAACTTTCTAAACATCACAATTATATGCAATTTTACTTTACAAATGCTTATTTCTATCTTTAAAAATCAACTGCTCATGAGAAGTACTAACCATCATATGTGGGCAGATATAGGGCTCACCTGACCCAAAATAAGTTCTACCAAACAATGCCTGACATCGCCTAAAATCCTGTAGCGGCAAGCACCCCAAGCACATTCTCAGGGTTTGCCGCCACCACAGGTTCTTGGATCTGCTTTGTTAAAGGAAAGCAACTCAAAATGGGTTAACAAGCTTACTTTAATCAGTCAGACATATATCGTTTACCTTGTTCAGGGGGAAAGGTCAACACCCCAAACTTCAAAGTATACAGGCAGAATTATCAAGACAGAAACAGATCAAGTAGACAGATTTCCAAACTGTCCAACCATTACATCCATACCCAGTCAACATCTGGGTTTTTCAAAGCGGGGCGGGGGGGGGGGGGGTCTGGACAACGGCTTTTTAGAATACAGTTCAAATCACAGAACACCTCTCAAAGTGAGCCCCCAAAACAAAGCCTCACATCAGGACTTATATAGCCTTCTCCTGGCTCAGAGAATGTAACAACCTTATTGACCCACTGGCCAATCAAAAAGTATCTACTGAAAAACAAGCCTCCCACCCCAGGCTCCAGGTGCACGTTAGCCTAGGGGCAGGGAAGATCTTTAAATTTGCATACATCACGCCTAAAATCCTCATTAGTTTTCATTTTTTGACTGCTGTTAAACTGCAAAAATCTATACAATGCCTCCACACTTATCAATGTTATTAAAAGTGTAGAATTCAAAACAATTAAAGCAAAATAGATATCCCAAAGCAACAGGTTGACCTTCATAATATATAAATCATGAAAGTACTCAGAGAAATAAACAAAAAATTCTACATTTGTGTGTCAGTAAGTCAATAAGCATTTATTAAGCATTTACTACATGCCAGGCACTGTACTAAGTACTATGAAGGCAAGACAGTCCAGTCCTTGCCCTCAAAGAGCACACAATCTAATAGGAGAGAGAGTATGCAAACAACTAAAATCACCAAATATTAAACATCTAGACTAGAGATTTAAAGTTATCAGTATGAAAATGTAAAACCATCTCATTATTCTCCCATAGACCCTCCTAAATCCTGACATAGTTTACAACAAATCTGGTTTGAAAACTCATCAAATAGTTTGATGATTCAAGATGTAATCTTAAATAATCTAAGATGTATCTAATTTACAGTCAAGTAGACACATGTAAAATATAAACCTTCTTTTGCTTTTGGCAACAATTGTTTTCTTCAAGAGAAGGGTATAGAGGAGCGAGAAGGGCACTTTAATTCCTCTTTTAAAAGAATGCCAAAAACAAAGATTATTTCCCAAAGTATGTCCAAGAATAATTTTTTTTTTCACATTTTATTTTTTGGGTAGTAGCAATAGGTCAAATTATTTCCAAAGTGCATTCAACCAAAAGCTAGCCAGTAACCAGATTTTAACTCTGATCCATAAATGTTACAAACATCAGTGCATACCTAAATATATTCCAAAAATAGTAATTAGCACGCCTTCAATCACAATCAATATCAGACAAATTAAAACGAGATTGTTCACATGCAGCAAACATATTAAACACAAGATGCAGCACCAACTACTATTTATGACTTCCCCTTACTTTCAAATTGACTATGTAAAATCCTCAGGTATACTTATAAACAACCACAAGATTATACAGTAAAAGAAGAAAATAAATTTGATCCTTTAGGCAAGGAATGGATGAATAATATAAATTAACTACAGGGTGGCTAGGTGGAGCAGTGAGTAAAGCACAGCCCCGGAGTTCAGGAGGACCCAAGTTCCGTTCCGGCTTCAGACACTTAACAACCACACAAAAAAAACTAGCCGTGTAATCTTGGGCAAGTTACTTAACCCCAATTGCCCTCCAAAAGGCAAAATAATAATAATAAATAAATAAAAATAACTACTAGAGTTCTTAAAGAATCTATAAAATAAATCTGTATGGGCTGACATCACATTCCTCTTTGATTGGCCCCTTCTTACCTTCCATTCTACTTAAACCTGACTCCACTACACCTACTCTGTAATTAAGTGACACTGGACCTCTTTGGGGCTCCTCAAACACAACACTCCATCTGCTGATCCTCCTCATTCTAAGTATTTTCACTGGCTACACTTCAGGCTGGAAATATTCTCCCTCCTCCGAGACTCCTTCGATGCACCCTGCACATATGTGATGTACACTTTATTAATTGTATATTGTCTCCCCCAGCAAACTGTGAACTCCTTGAGATTAGGGACAGGTGTTTGCCTTTCTTTTTATTTCCAGAGCTCAGCACAGTGTCTGGCACATAGTAGGTGTTTAACAAATTCTAGTTGACTGTTTCCTGTTCCACTTGAGAGGAATTATGATAAAACTGACATGGATACCTCAAACAGAAAGATTGCTAAATTTACCTAATCCCTTCTCCGTTTCTAAACAACCCACATACTCTGCTTCCCCCCAGCAAGGGATAAAAGGGGCTCCTCTTTTTAACTTTTAGCAATATTGCAGAGTCCTAGAGACTATTATTTAGTTTCCTGCCCTGTAACAAATACAGTTACCCCCTTTCACATCATGACTTAAGATCAGCATAAGAAATTACTGTAAATGGGAATTTGGGGGGTTTTGTGGAAGCTGAACATTTTACCAAAAAAGTTTAGAAACTTAGAAATGTGTACATAAAGGATGTTTAGCATTATTCTCCTCAAATTAGTTTCATTTTTTTTTTAAAGCAATTGGGGTTAAGTAACTTGCTCAAGGTTACACGGCCAGGTGTTTCTGGGTGGGTGCTAAGTGTCTGAGCCTGGATTCGATCCCCAGGTCATCCCAACGCTGGAGCCAGTGCTCTTACTCGCTGTGCTACCTGGCCGCCCCATTAGTTTCATTAAAAAAAAAAATTCATATTTATTTTATTTAAAATTTTTTTTCACATAGTATTTTTACTTAACATGGACCTACATATAGTCTATGACCAAATACTTAACTCAAATTTTACAACAAAGTACTGTAAATACCCCATAAAAGAAAAAGAAAAAAATTCAGACTTCTCTGGTGCAAAAGTGAAGGCCAAAAAATTTAATATGGATTTTCAAGATCACAGGGGCTCTGCATTTCTAACCCCCACAATGTGGAAGGGATAACTGCAGTAACATATATCATCACACATGCAGCTTGCATTTAGAATGTTAGTACTATTGTATTATAGCATTAACAAATTCAATAATAACAATACCAGCAGCTAGCATTTATGTAGCACATTTAGGGTTTGCAAAGTACTTTACAAGTGTTATCTCATTCCATCCTCACAATCACGCTGGAGGTTAAGTGCTATAATTACCCCTATTTTACAGATGAGGAAACTGAAAAAGAGATTAAGAGACCTGCCTAGACTCACACAATAGTATATGTTTGAGGCTGAATTTAAATTCCAGTCTTCCTGACTGGAAGCCTTGCATTTTCATCATTATTACAGTCATCATTACTAATTATCAAAAAAAGCTAGAAGAAATCCAAAATTTAGAAAAGGAAGAAAAAAGGTAGTATACAAAGGATGTTTAATACTAGATTGATAAAAGTAAGCCACTGCAGATTTTTGAGCAGAAGATAAAAATGGTAGAGAAAGGATTATTCTATTGGTGGGAGTATGACTGACTGGATCAAAGCAGGCAGGCAGCATATTACAAGCACAAAGAGACTAGGATAGAACTGACTCTTCATGACCCCATTTGAGGTTTTCTTGGCAAAGATATTGGAGTGGTTTGCTATTTCCTTCTCCAGATCATTTTACAGGTGAGGAACTGAGGCAAAGAGGGTTAAGTGACTTGCCCAGGGTCACTCAGCTAGTATCTGAGGGTATTTGAATTCAGAAAGATGAGTCTTCCTGATTCCAAGCCCAGTGCTCTATCCATTGCATGACCTAAATGCTATTGCAACCTATCTCACAATAAAATACAGGAACTAGAATAATTCAAATAGACTGAAATATATTTTAAATACACAGTACTGATTTGACACTTTGGTGGTTAAGGATTACTTTATTTTTATTTATGCACATATAAATATATGTAATATACACACAAAGTTGCAGTATCTTCTGAATTCAAAACATTTACTTTTGAGCTATAGAAAAAATAAAGTTTATACAAAAACTTTGTGCTTTTTCTATATGCCCAAGGAAAAAGCTTATTACAACAGAAAACTGATAGCCAACAGTGTGTCACTGTAAACTTTTTGCCCAAATTAACCTAGAAGCTATGAAAATATACGTTATGATCATTCATATAAGAGTATTAAAAGAATATGACTTGATACAGTTTAATTATTGTATTAATTATCTTAAGCTATAAAGTAGGATAATTTAGAAAAGTCTCAATGGGCTCCTCCTATAGGCTTATTCTAAGCTTTATTCATCAGCAAAGCTATAATACTCGATCTGAATTGATCACATTCTAGGAATTTTAAATACAAAAATGAGTAACGTCTAAAATAGCAGAAGTTTTGAGAAAAGAAGGTAAACAACCTAATTAGCACAGCTTCTAATCAAGCCTAGCTGTACATTAGTGAATTTAAAACTATGCTAATTCAAAACTAGAAATTTCAGTTTAATGCCATTTTAATTCAACAAGCATTTATATAGCACTTTAAGGTTTGCAAAATGCTTTACATGTTAACTCTTTTGATCTTAACTTCCTTTCAAAATCTGTATCTGTTAAAATAACAGGACACTAAGATGATTAGGAAAAGAATTCTTCCTTACTCCCCTGGAACTAATTGACTCCAAACATCTTTCAAAAGGTATAAATTTTCTTCTATTTCAACTGTTTTAGTAGAGACTGAAAGAGTGTGCTTTTATTCCCACAAGCACAAAACAGACTATATATAGTCTCATACATAGCCAATATCACAACAATCTTCTTTAAATCAAATCTGTCTCTCAGTTCTACTGAAAAAGGGGTCCTTTTAAAAATAGAACTAATTAACTGAAACCAAATCATCACTGCTGGGGGTTCTTTTAAGTCTATAAGTATCTGGCAGGTAAGTCTGTGTAAATTACCCTAGGTGGGGTGGCTGGGTGGCACAATAAATAGAGCACCGGCCCTGGAGTCAGGAGGACCTGAGTTCAAATCCAACCTCAGACATTTAACACAAAAAAACTAGCTATGTGACCTTGGACAAGTCACTTAACCCCAACTGCCCACCAAAAAGCAGAGAGAGAGAAAGAAACAGAAAGAGAGAGAGAGAGAGAAAGAAAGAACCCTAGGTGAATACTTCAGAACATCAAGAGTTACATTCAGACCAAATATCAAATTTAGCCAGACCAATGAGTTTCTGCAAAGCAGTTGACATTTTCACTGCCATTCCATGGACTGGGCTAAACTTGGGGAAAGGGAAGAAAAAGGAGATGAGAGCACAGAACAAAACGGAGACAGAAAGCAAATATTACTACTGAGTTATTAACTGTGCATCTGGGTCAAATGGGATCTTCATAGAGTACTAGAACAAGACGAAACCAAAAGTGATCCTGAGCTTACTGTTCGTAGACGAATCATTAAAGTTGTTCTTTATTCATTCAGTAAGTGAACAGCAGACCACTCCTCTATGGTGAACTGGAAATTGCAGACCGTGAAAAATGTATGTATAAAAACTAAGCAATCACCCATGACCTGTTATTTTTTTTTTAATGTTCAATAACTAGGAGTTAGGCATAATTACAAACTTTAGAATCTGTGTTTCCTATTTCCCACAGTTCTTTTTATGACAAGAAAATAGAGTAATTTAAGATACATTATGCCTAAGATACAGTTCTGGTATATATTACAGAAATTATATGTCATACAGGGTTGTATAACAATTTAAGAGTCTACTAAAATCTTGTTTTAAGTAAAACTTCTAACCTCTTTCCCCAACTCAATTTGCCAAAGTTGCTATCAAGGGGGAAAAATATATGACTAATTTTTTTTGTGCCATGCAAAATTCCTAACTTTAAAAAATACTGAAGTGGTCAAAATAGTGAGCAATAGAAGGAGATCGGGGGGAAAGCAAGAAGCCTGGATTATCAAACTCAGAGTAAATGAGAGCTGCCTTTCCTACTGAAAAGATTTTGAAATGCTCCTTCAGGTTTATAGAACTGTTGCTCATTTTCTATCATACTTGACACATTGCGAAACACAAAACCTTGCTATAGCTAAATTTTCATTAACTGAAAGCACGTATTGTCTCTTTTCAAAAAATTACCTGGTAATCAACTTGACTAATACCAACTGTTTTTCCCTCAAATTTTACCTCTTCCATGAAGTCTCCCCTGACCATCCCAATCCATGGAAAACAAATCCTTTCTCTGAATTCCTGTGACCCGTGGCAGATGCACATAATTTTATAGCTGGAAAGGATCATCAAGATGATGTACTTCAATCTATTTATTTGAAGCTGAAAGCTCTGAGAAGTTATTTGGCTCATGATAGGTCATCTAGTCTATTACAGACAGAGCTAGTCACCAAAATATAGATCTCATGATTTCTAGTCAAGTGTTGCTTCACTAGAATACTTGCCTTTTATTTCACTTTTCACCTGTCATATTCTTCCTGGGACTACTAATCAAAATTTCATATGGAATGTTTTGATTGCCCAGCTAGACGGTTAAGCTCATTGATATGATAGTAAAGATAAATCTTCTACTTCTCCAGATAATCCATAACAAGTAGTACAATATACCTCTCTGGGTTTTCATGAAATTGGACTCTTAGATCTCCTATCAAAACTGCTTCTTTCCAAGTTTTTTTAGTTTTATTTTTTTATTCTGAACATAAACATAAAAAAGGTGGCATATCCATGTAACATGAAAATATATGAGGAATATATATGAACCATGAATATCTATCTATTTCATATCACTTCCTTTTTGGTAAAAAAAAATATTTATAATAAATTTCATGTTATTTCCAAAACTATCCTGTTTGCATCTGCTTTCTTTTAAACTTCCTTCTATTTTCTTATTTAAAAAAAACTGTTTCAGGGCAGCAAGGTGGTACAGTGAATAGAGCACTGGCCCTGGAGTCAGGAGGACCTGAGTTCAAATCCAGCCTCAGACACTTAACACTTACTAGCTGTGTGACCTTGGGCAAGTCACTTAACCCTAAGTGCCCTGCCAAAAAAGCAAAAAAAAAGTTTCAGTAGCCCTTTTTTTGGGGAATCATTATTACTCTCACCACCAGCACCAACCAAATTTCTTCCCCCTACACCCATTAAAAAAAGAGAAAAGGAAAAAAAAACCTCATATCAAGTAAGCAGTTAATCAAAACAAATATACACGGTGGCCATATCCTAGAGATGAGCTCATCACTGGTCCTCTAGAGAAATGGTTGGTCATTACATCAATCAGTTAAGTTTTTTGAAAGCGTTTTATTCTTTACAATGGTGCAATCCTTGTACACACTGTCCTCCTGGTTCTGCCCACTTGCCTGCAGGAGCTGATACCACCCAGCATGCTCTGAAACTCTCTCTTGTCATTTCTTAATCACATTCAGGTGCCATAATTTGTTCAGTCATTCCTCAATGGGCAAGTACGTGCTCAGTTTCTAGTTCTTTGCATGTTTCTTTTTGTGTATTCTTTTAATGCCCTCTTCAGTCAAGACATTTGTTTGGCTTTCAACTATCCCTTCCCCAGTATTATCCTGCCAATCTCCACTTGTTTCCTAGTTTACTTTCACGAAACTGAGTGACCAACCCTCCTGTCTTGTTTCAGGTGACAGGGAGGTTCAGCAGATTTCATTTCCCCACACATTCCACTATGCTGATACACAATCCTCATACACTCTTATAAAAAATAACAAAATAATAAAAGCACAAATTCCTCACCCTTCTTCTACCTTTCTACACAAGAGTATTCCCTTCAACTCTTCTTCCCTTTCCCCTTATAAAAGCCTCAGAGAAGATTTAACTCCCTCAAAAACTTTTGCAGACATTAAAATCTTAATAAACACTTGCTTCTTTTTTCTCCTTCTGGAATGTTGGCGCTATATAGTCTCTTTCCCATTGCTCAAAGTAAGTTTACCTTTCTAGATTTCTCTAAACTCTCATATTTTCATTTCAAAGTTCCTTCTCAGCTGTGGGTAAAAATTGTTTCCTTAGAGTCTTTATTCTATTTGTCCATTTTATCTTCTATGAATATTTTTATATTGCATTTCCTTCTTTTGGTTTTATTCTAATAGTTATTATCATCTAACGGAGTAATTGTCTGTTATATTCTAGTTTTCATGGAGTTCTCCTTGGATAGAATTAAAACTTTCTCTTCTAAGCTATTTATTCTCCCTCCAATTCATTCCCACAGAACTTTTATTTCAGTTTTTATCTCTTGCTTCAGTTCTTCTAGGTATTTTGTAGCCCTTGTCCAAAGTCCATTTTTGCCTTTGGGCTACGACATGCAGTTGTTATAAAGTTGCCCTCTCATTCTTTTGGGATATCTCTATCTACCATACAGATCTATTTTTATATTAGGGTCTTTTTTGGTTTCCTCATCTCTCCAGTTTAAATTCCTGAACTATGGCTTCTTCCTAGAGCCCAACTCTTCTTCCTGCTACACTTCTGGGTGTAATAGTTAGTTGAGCCTGCTTGCTTTCACCTCTATTCACATGTGCTACTACTGTGTTGACCCCCACCTCCCACAATTGGGCTCCCTCCCCCCCTGTATCTTTGAGGGTGAGTGTGTAGTTCAGACTATTTTAAGTTCATGAAAGGCAGCATAGTAAAATATAAAAAATGTTGTATTTGGGATCAGGAGCCCGGCCTGGGTTCAAATATCAGCCCTCCTGCTTAGTTCTACAATCTTGGGTAAGTCATTTAACCTCTCTATGCCTCATTTCCTCTGAAGAACTGAACTACATGTCCTGAGAACTCTTATGGCTCAAAAATCCATAATCCTATGATCCTATATACCAGGAGTGGAGAACCTGTGGCCTCAAGGCCATATGTGGCCCTCTAGGTCCTCAAGGACCATACCAGGGCCATAGGTTCCCCACTCCTGGTAGATACATTTCCTGCATTAGAAACAGTCAGATGAACAAAATAATTAAGACTCTGCTGACATCTAGTGGTCTTATATTAGTTTGATTTTTATTTCTAGCAGGTCTCTGATAATGGCCAATGGAAAGGGATGCCATTTAAAAACTGGTTCTTTTTTTTAAATGGAAAAGTACTGTTAACTTATAACTGCCCCTATTATTATCCTTCTAATATATCACACCTATAATGAGTCCATTTGAGTAACAAAGTTTGCTCAAAAAAATTGAAAATTAAGAAAAATTTTTAATTGCCAAAGGACTTTATTAAACATGTCCAATCATGTTTTTCATACAAAGAGAAATGAAAAACAAAACATGTAAAATTGAGCTTAAGTTGGCAGGCTGTGGCACTTAAGATTAAAACCAAGAATCAACTGTTGTTAAACAACAAAATGAATTACTAAAGAAATGTAAAGGTGTTGTTTTGGATTTTTACAGGATAGATTATCAACTGTATTACTTTAAAACAAAACTGCCTAATGACCCTCCCATCCCCCCAAAATAATATCATATCTAAGGTTCTTTACTAACTTCCTTATTCAAAAAACCAGAGGAACTTTTTCTTTTTTTTTCTAAACATTCTAGCAATTCTCAAAATAAGAGATCTTCAAAAGGCTACCTCATCATCTCCTATGCCTTGGTGAACAACAATATTTTTAAAAGATGACTCATTAGATTGTTATTTGATTTTGGGAAATTAGAGCTCCAGACTACAACTACAGGTGAGCAGTCTCCTACAGTTAGTCGTGCAAAAGGCCACCAATATTCAACAACACACACAAAAAATTGACATGGAGATAATCAGCAGCAGATTATATACTGTATTATTAGGTGAACTCCTAGTGACTTGAAAATAATGGCAAAAGTTTGGAATTATATCACATAAACTATACATGTCTGATGATAGAATATGATGGTCACTGGAAATGTAGCTAGAGTAAGAAATATTTTGGGAAGCTGATAAACTTATGGCAGAACCATTGTTATAAACCCTTTAGATTCACTTGGCTAACTCACCAATTGACAAAAGAACATTCATTCTATAAAGACAAAGAATTTGGACCTAAAATAAAAATTAGTGCATTCTAAGAAGACTTCATAATAATCTCTTTCATGGAATCATAGAATCTTATAGTTAGAAGAAAACAGAGCTATCTAGTTCAGCCCTCACATCTCAAAAAAATGAAGAAAATGAGTTCTAGAGAAGTTGTGACTTCATCAAAGTCATCAAATAGCTACTTGGTAAGTGAGCCCTAGGCTAGAACACAGAGTTCCTGATTTTATTTACTGTGCCTTCTCATTTCATCATATTACAATTAGAAAACAGTTGTTGAATATATTCTTTCACCTTTTATTTTTCAAGTAGCAAAGGACAAATTTATATGACTGCTGTGTTATAAGCAGTTATGTACTGAATTTGGGCCCTAATTTTCATAAAAATACTGATCACAGGTAAACCAAGTATTCAGGTTAACCCAAGTATTTCCTACAAATAGCATTTTCCATGGAAACAGCTATCATGACAACCATTTTAAAATCACTTGACTTCTATACTTGTGTTTTTGTCCCCTCAATACTTTAAAACTACTTGAACTGATTTCTTACCTTTTGTACAGAGACAGAAATACAAATTAACAAAATGTTCTGTTAACATAAAACCTTTTAAAAATGGTTTATACAGTTTAAGATTTTAATTGGTCTCCTCTCTGTTTTACCATTTAGTGATTTGGGCTATGGAGGAACTAAAAGGTAAGTGCTAGTTAAATATTTTGCTTATATTAAAAAGGATACACAGGAAAATAATTATCATGGGCATGTTGCACCATTATAATGTCTCCATGACAAATATGAAATGTCATTAATATATATTCTAAATCAAATTCCATCACAATGTCATGAAAACTATTATTTGTCTGATTAATCCTGTTGTCACTGATCCTCTTCAACAACAAAAGACAAATGGAGAGGCTGGGTGGCAGTGAATAGAGCACTGGCCCTAGAGTCAGGAGGACCTGAGTTCAAATCTGCCCTCAGACACTTAACACACAAACTAGCCATGTGACCTTGGACAAGTCACTTAACCCCAATTGCCCTGCCTTCCCCCCTCCAAAAAAATAAAGACAAATAACAACAACCTAAGATATAAAATCAAATAGTCAAGGATAATCCAAACAGCATTACCTCACCTATCAGCCTACTTACCATCCCACTTATAACATTAGTCCTATGAAAATAAACATACTCTCCCTTTACCCCTACAATGTAGCTTCAATCGGTATTCTGTATTCATGGAAATAATGAACATTAGGCAGAATACTCCTATAAATGCAGGCACATGCAGATTCCCTTGTTAAAAGAATTTCTACTGATAACTAGCAAGACCATTCTCCAGAAAGCAATGGCAAAAGTATGACTGCTACAAGACCAGTTGTCAAAGAAGAACTAACAAAAATTGCCCTGTGTACATCTGGGCCACCAGAATGCTCATCTCAGGAAGAATCCCATACTGGTGACTGAATTTCACATCAGAATTTTTTTAATTTGAAAGTTATTTCTATTTAAAGATAAAAAATAAACCATTTAATTACATGTATAAGTAAATTCGTGTTTTAAGTTCTTTTAGCCATTAATATGAAAACATATACTTGACACTATTTATGGAACATGTTTATTAAGCCCATACTTATAAAAGATATTATAAAAAAGTATTCATCTTTGCATTCTTTTCAGTACTTAAGACCCAATTACAGGCCTCAAGAAGCTTACAATCTAGTAAGAAGATAAATACCAAATCATGATACAGAAGCCACTGTTTTTAATATAATACAAAATAATACACATATTTTTCTACTCTTTTAGATGGCTAAAATAAAAACTTTTATATTATGAAAATAAAATGAGCAATCTGCACTTTTAATTACCAATACTTATCATGCGATAAATGGAAAATGAGATTCATATATCCTTTTCAGCTTCTATCTCAAGTTAGGAGAGGCAACACCTAAAACAGATCAAATGTCAGTATGAAAAACTGGCTAGCTCTTTCTGTGAATGTCTTTTCAGGAGGATTCCTGGGAAGAACTGGTGGAAGTTAAGTATTATACTTTAGATTTTATATAGAGTCTTCAATCACAGTTAGATCCAACAATAAACCCAAAGAACTTTCACTATTATTTGCCTTTAATGAAAATGGGTATCTACAAAATCCAGCTGTAAAAAAATGAGACAAAAAGCATCACGTGGAACTAACAACATTCATATTTCAATGTACTCTGAGATTTCCACAGAGGGAATGCCGAGCATGAATCAGCTACAAATACAAAATTAAAGCAATATATTTAGTACACTTGGTTTTCTAAATGTTCAAAATAAGACTTTATATCAATCACCAAATTATTATTTAATGCAGGTTATGTTATATAGATACTTTATACAAGATAAATTTATCCAGAAAATAAATTGGAATTTTCCCCTTAACCATAAAAATAACTTTAGTACAGGCCATAAGATAACAGAAGTAGCTACATAATATGCTTCTACTAAACAAAAACTTCACAATCAAACCTTACCACTTTTTTAAAATCATCTTCTGCTTCATCAAGCTTTCCTTGCTTAAGCAGTAAATGACCTCTCTGTAATCGTGCCTAGAAGAAAAAGAAAAATATCTTAAATGTTTTCAATTTCTAAATTCTAATTAAATCCTATAGGATTTAGGGGAGAGGGATGGTAGTGGTGGAAGAATTTTTAATATTTTCCCCAAATTAAATAATGAAACATAATCTACGCTGAGACTCTTTTTTTTCCTTTAACTTCCTATATACCACGTACCCTTGTCTAGGTTCTGAAGGGGTCTATAGAATCACAGATCTATAACTAGAAGAGACTGAATTTTGTTATTTGCATTTCTTCTGATTTTTAGAACTTCAACTTTTCACTTCTACAGCAAGAGCTACATGCTTCAGCATTTTAAAAAGTTCCAGAAATAGGCATTTCTGAAATATCTCAATAAGAATTCTATTTCATCCTGATAAGCGAGATCAATCATAGAATCAACAATTTTTGACAGATGACTGACAAAAACACAAAGTTAAAGTTCTCTTTGGAAATTTTAAGCAATACAGTCACCCAGGATTATCCCTGACACCTCATTTTACCCTACCCCATGTATCCTGTGAGCTGCCAAATCATGCAGTTTCCACCCGCACAACATCCCTTGTATGCATCACCACCTTTGCCTGGACTACTAAAATAGCCTCCTAATTGGTCCCCTTGCCTCAAGTCTCTTTCATCTCCAATGCTTCCTCCACAGAGCTACCAAAGGTTTTTTTTTTTTTTTTTTTTTTTTTGGCAAATGCCTATTTTATAATGTACTTAATTATTAGTGTAATAGTACACATACAATTTCTAAATAAGTAAATATATACATATTGGAGGTATGTGCTCAAAATCTTGTCACATAATACAAAAAGTTCATAGACCATTGCCTCAATAACTTACAACTATATACAATTCTGGACTACAATAGCTTTTGCTCAAAGTAAGGTAAACTAAAATTGAAAAGATTAATTTGTAACTTATAATTCACATGCTTTCTTTCAAAATTTTATATTATTTATTAACTCTTCAGTGTTTTTTTCCTAATCACTTGTAATGGGAATGGGAATTTGAAGATCTTACCTGCCCCTTAATAGACCTAAGGGGAGTCTGAAGACATCCCTTGCTGCAAAGATAAATTCTGCTCCCTAGAGCCTGCAGGAAGCTGGATCAGAGTGACTCTGACAGTTGGGGACAGAGGAGCTTAGGCAAGGAAATAGAGTTTTATGAGTAAATATTGATCTTGTAATGGTTTGTGGGAAGACTAAAGGATGCTGTGGCTCTCAGTGTTATTATTATGGCCTCTAAATATCTTTGGTACTTCAGCGTACTGGTTTTGGGATTCAGTTTTCTGGTGTCTAAATAAATCCTTCAACTTTATCCTCTATCTGGAGTCTGGCATATTTTGCAATCGAATGCCATGCAATAGTTATAGTCACAGTCTCTATCATGATCATGGGCACTGTAAATATTGCATTGGTGCTACATCACTTTAAAAAGGATTCTGGGGGCGGCCAGGTGGTTCAGTGAGTAGGAGCACCGGCTCCAGTGGCAGGATGACCTGGATCAAATCTGGGCTCAAATACTTAGCACCACACACAGAAATAACTGGCCGTGTAACCTTGAGCAAGTTACTTAACCCCGATTGCTTTAAAAAAACAAACAAAAAAAAAGGATTCTGTATAAAAATACCAAAATGGATACCGAAAGCAAAGACTCTGTGCTATTTTATTAATGACTTGGATGAAGATATGCTTGTCCAATGAGATGACAAAAGGTTGAGACCAATAATCACCACGGCACATGACCCAAGATAAAGGGGGTTGGAAAGCTTTTAAGATGAAATCTATTAGGAATAAATGATAAATCCTACATCTGAGATCAAAGAATCATCTGTGCTATTACATGATGGTGAAACCACAGTCAAACAAGTCAATGTGAAAAAGATCTGTAAGTTGTAATGGCTTGTATAAACTGGCATTCAAAAAACACAAAAGGGATCTGGAGCTGCATTGAGAAAGGCACAGCATCCAAAATGAGAGTGGCAACAGATCTCCTGGGCTTCACCTGAGTCATACCTATGTGGAGCCTCGTTATCAGTTCTAGATAATGAACTTTAGTAAGGACGTTTGGCTGTCTTCAAGTATCTGGGAGACCAGATACCAAAGCAGCCAGAAGAGTAAGGACTGGGCCTATAACACTTCTTCTAAAAGGGCTTTCAATAGGTGGGCTTTCAAAGAGGCTGCTTCATACTTGCACTTTGTTCCCTTCACCACCATCTACTTATCTTGCCATTCTAAATATTTCAATGTCATTCTTCTAAGTGTGTGTGCATCTCTGTCCCATTCTCATGCTATAAAACAGAGAGCCTATCAATAACCTATTAAAACTTGAAAATATTTTACTGCTAAAATTCACAACAATCCGCTATTTTAAAAATAACAACATACTTTTAAATCACAAAACTAAGAAAACTGTTAGCCAGTTGAACTGTCTGTCATAATCTAACCTTGATCCAAAATGTGTTTAAGTTTAAGCTAAAGCCTCAAAAGAAAAATCTGACTACTCCATCCTTTCTGCAGTATAGCTAGATTTTATAATAAGCATATCTATAAGTTTTATATGTTCTAATGCTATAAAATTGTAATTATAATGAGAAGAATTTCTGTTAGCAGTCTCTCTCTGGCAAATGGTATTACTGACATCTTCAATTTTTTTTTTTATCATAGTTGAGACATCCCAAATACTGCCTTAAATGTTTTTTTTTTCCAATTAAAAATATCACATTTGCCAACGTTTTCAGAGATTAATTATGCAAATATCTTTTCTTTTTCTTTTTGGAAGGGGGAAGGTAAGGCAACTAGGGTTAAGTGAGTTGCCCAAAGGTCACACCACTAGTTTTGTCTTAAGTGTCTGAGGCTGAATTTGAACTCAGGTCTTCCTAACTCCAGGGCCGGTTCTATTCACTAGCCACCTAGCTGCCCCTATTTGTGCAAATATCTTGCAAAAATTATTTTACCTCTTCCTTCAACCAGCAGTCTTTTCTTCACATTTATTTAGAGTTCTTGTCCTCCTGTCTTTTGGAATCAGTTCTCCCAAACTAGAAAGTGTACTTTATTAAGTAATTATGTCAAGATAAAAAGAAACATAAATCTCAAATACAGAAGATTAAACTAATAATTACAATATTATCTAAACTACTGCTCTTAAATAACACTTCTAGCCTTGTAATTTACTTTCTAGGGTTTCTGTTTTCTGCCTTTGCAAAGCTGTATTTTCTTTATCTTCAAAGTCTTGTTTATTCTGCTTTATGTTTGTAACTGTTTTCATAAAGTATCCAAATGCTTTTACTAAATTTTCACAGGATATTATTGCTTTTTATTTCCTTTAGACAAAACAGTTAAGCTACCAACCATCATTTGATGGATATTGTTTTATGATTTATTAATGTCTTTTCATTTGTGACACTACCAACTCATTTGTAATGATAGTACTTCAGTCACTTTTTCACAATAATTCTCTATTCCTTATATATCATGGTTTATTCTAAAAGAGAAACTAAAATCTTTCCCTTCTTGGCGTTGGGTTTATCCAGTTTTCACCACCCTTTTTGCTTATCCACACCAACTTGAGACATTTAGCCATATGCTGCTAGAGCTAAACAACAAATAGAAAAGAGTACAGCAGCCTCAACTATGATTCCTTAGGCCCTCAAGATATCTCCTGGACTAATTCAATTCTTTCCAATACCAATCACAATCTTGATCCTAAAATATCAAAGCATTTAGCAGACTGATTCTTAGACCCCCAGCAAAAAAAATTACATAAAGAGGATTGATCAGAAAAGACCCTGATCAGGACGGCCACAAGAACCTTATTGATTGGGCCTCAGACATTAGGGATGCTTCCTCATGACTGGTCAACTGGGGCCCAGAAGAATAGAATTTTTTTTTTAGAGGAGCAACCTTCTATCCTAGTCAAAGAAAACAAAGTAAAACAACTCTCAGCCCATTGTTTTTCCTTGTAAACTCTTACCACCTTGATTTTCTATACCAGAATCCAGAAAGAAGGGCATGCCTTCACACTCCTGACTACTCCAGTCTAGGAAGTCAGAGATCTTGGACCTCAGGGTCCCCAGTGCTTTTTTGCTTTTGGTACATTTTTTGAGCACAGGTCTGTCTGAGACAAGAATTGCTAAGAAGAGACTTTCCATGCCCAAGATCAGTAGTAATAAGGGCACTGGTGAGTACTTAAATTTGATTGTTCACATGCCAGCCTCTCAAAGGAAGATTCCTTATCAATAGGGAGAAGAGTAAGTATCAGTCTGCAATTAAGAACTGAACACACAGCAAGAGGGAAGACACAAAAATATGGAACACCCCAAAAAGTTTCTAGTGAGTTGCCCAAATAGTAGGAAATAATTTATTCAGTAAACCCTCAAAGTATCTTGACATTTGGAAGTCTACAGGACTATTAGAGTGCTTTATGTTTTTTAATTTTTCATGGGCTCCAGAAAAAGGCACTTATTAAGTGCTAACTACGTGCCAAGTACTGGGAATGTAAATACAAGAAAGAAAGACAGTCCTGCCCTTAAGGAATGTATATTCTAAGAGAAGAGAGTACACAAAAGGGGAATGGAGGCAAAAGAGAAGTGTCCTAGACAGAGAAATCATAGAAGTTGGTTTATGAGAAGTCAATCGATGATTGAAATAATAGAGCAATTAGGGGTGGCTAGGTGGATCAGGGAATAGAGCACTGGCCCTGGACTCAGGAGGACCTGAGTTCAAACCCAGCCTCGGACACTTAACACAAAAACTAGCCGTGTGAACTTGGGTAAGTCACTTAACCCCAATTGCCCTATCTTCCCCCCCTCCAAAAAGCAAAAAAATAAAAAATAAATAATAGGGCAATTGATTAACACATCCTTTCCAGGAATCGTGCAATTTATTCAATTACTATTCTCAAAGCCAAAGTGGGAAAGAAGGAAGAAAGGAAGGAAAACAGGACACACACACAATGGTGTGACACAAAGATGGTCAAGAAGTAACCAGTAAGATAAAGTAAAAGTTCATCCATCAGAGAGCATGGAACTCAGAAGTAGAAATTAGAGTAACAGCATAGGCACTGGCTGAAAAAAAGGCAATCTTCTATCTGACACCCATATATTTACAGCAAGTGTTTATGTAGGAGGAGGGGACCCTATTACACACTTCTAGATAAACCTAGAAATAAACCCTCTCTCAGCTTTACTCTGGCAGTTTCCTCTGAGTCTGTGATAGGGGATATCATTCCCTCTCCTACTACCTCCTTACACTGAATTCAAACCAAATGAACCTGGGAGATGCATCAGCCTTCTTGTAATACAGCTTTAGATAATACAACCTAATACTATGATTTAATGTTACACTTGAACATTTTTCTAACACATAAAGAAAATGATTAAAAAGGCTGCATTTTCTTAACAAAGACAGGCATGTACTTACTGCTGTAAAATCAGTCTTCAATTCAACTACTTTACTTAGGTCAGGAATTGCTGCTTTAGATTTGCCCATGGCTAAGTAAACAGTAGCTCTTCGATAATAAGCAATGTAGTTGTCTGGATCACCATCTACAAATAAATGTAATATAAATTCAAATAATTTATTTCACAGTAAATTCATTCTACAATAAAAACTAAGCAACTAGAATTTTAAGGGCTCACACATATACTGAAGAAGATGAGAACAATCAAACTAATTTAAAATTTTCACTTCAGTTAAATCCCATTACGAGGGAGATAATACTAATTCTTTTTTGCGGTAGAATTTTTGTTTATTAAATATTGCTTAAGATGGGGTCATTGGCAATATTTGTTATGATATGCTATAGTAACAGAATAGCCAAACCTGAGTAAAGCATTAAAACTAAACAATTTAAAGTTTGCCCTTTCATTCTTTGGGACCTCACCCATTTTATAAGTATGCCATTTTACCCTACCAAAAAAGAAAAAAAAGGCAACAAAACTACCAGAAACTAAAATTACTAAAATGCAGGTAAATGAGAAAGGTAGGGTAGGAAGATAGATGTCTAAAATGATCCACTATTTGTATACCATCTAGCATCAGAATCAATAAATATGTATTATGTGCCTACTATGTGCCAGGCACTATTCTAAGAGCTGATACAATAAAGACATAAAACAGCTTCGGCATAAAGAGCTCACAATATAATGGGTTAAGACAACATCTAGAAACTGAAAAAGGGGGGAGTTTGGGGAAGCAGGAAAGTTACCCAATATGAGGTATGAAGTTCTGCAGTTGGGGAAGGAAATGATCTGAGAAGCTGAGAATTTCATAGTTTACGTAATCTTGCAGAATGATGAATTTCTAGAGATCATAAAATCTAGGAAAGGAGCCAGATGGGAAAAGATGAGATGACTTGCCAGAAAGCCCTCTTTATATAGTAGAGGGTCACGAAGGAGGTCTCCCATGTCCACCCTCCACATTCTCCAATCAGCCTCCACCCTCTCTAATCAGTAGGAAGAAAGGACACCAGGAAAAGGGGTTCTAAATAAAAGTTGCCAGTTTAAGGAAAAGGAAAGTCTCCCTTTTTTTTAACCTCACAGTCCATTTTTTAATTAATTTTTAGTTTTCTACATTCACTTCCGTAAGATTTTGAGTTCTAAATTTCCTCCCCTTCCTTCCTCCTCCCTAAGACAGCATGCAAATCTGATAGAGGTTCTACATATACCTTCATATTAAACATATTTTCACATTAGTCATGTTGTAAAGAATTAGAACCAAAGGAGGAACCATGAGAAAGTACAGACAAAAAATGAGGGCAAATAGCATTCAGACTCCACAGTTCTTTCTCTGGATGTGGATAGCTTTTTCCATCATGATTCTTGGAGTTGTCTTAGATCTTTGCATTGCTGAGAACTAAGTTTATCAAAATCAGTCATCATACAATGTTGCTATTACTGTGCACAATGTTCTCCTGGCTATGCTCACTTCACTCAGCATCAGTTCCTCTAAGTCTTTCCAATTTTTCTAAAGTCCACCTGTTCATTTCTTATAGCACAATAGCATTCCATTACGTTCATATACCACAACGTGTTCAGCTATTCCCCAACTGACAGGCATCCCCTCAATTTCCAAATCTTGGCCACCACAAAAAGAGCTGCTATAAATATTTTTGTATATGTGGGTCCTTTTCCCATTTTTATGATCTTTTTGGGATATAGACCTATATATCAAGTCTGAGTCAAAGGGTATACACAGTTTTATAGCCCTTTGGGGACAGCTGCAAATCCAGGATGGTTAGATCAGCTCACAATTCTACCAACAATGCATTAGTGTTCCAATTAGGAAAATCTCTTCTTAAAATAGTTTGGACAATGTATATTATAGATGTTATACAACTGTCAATAAAGGCACTTTCTGTAGCATCCCAATTTAAAAAAAAATTTTCCTCTTATTAACTCAATAGTATACTCAAATCATCTGCTGGCAGGCACATCCTATTCCCACAAGGGGAGGGGAATTCTTATTAAACATTTAGCAAATATTATTTTTCCCAAGGGTTTTGTTAAAATGTTCATTAGAACTGAAAGTGGCAACTATACTTTCAGTAAGGTCTTCATTGTATGTTATTGTTTAATACATACTCCACAATGCAATGTTTAGTTGTCTATAAAAACATAAGATAACTTGATGAAATTGAGCTATTTTTAATTCCACCAAGATAATGGGTTACGAAATCATCTGTTAATGCAATATTACAAAGCCATGATAAAAGAAACTTCAGAATGTTTTGGAATGACTTCATGTCATAAAGGCAAACATAAGAAGAGAGTAATTTTTAAGTGCTTACAGTTTTAATTCCATTATCACTTATCCCTTTTTCTATGTGGGATCAGGGATTTTAGAGCTAGAATTAAGTGAAAAAATACAGATGAAAACATTTTAAAAGCATTCTCAAAAGGTTTAATGTTAAGAATTCTGAGCTGACAATCAAAAGAACACAGCTCCACCATCAACTAACAAGCTGTGAGAGCCTGGAAAATCTCTTTTAACCTTTCTATGTCTCAATTCCAAGTGGTAAATGTAATGTATTAAATATTCCTTCATTCTTGCTTCAATGTAAACACATACACATACACACAGATACACACAGACACACACACACATACACATCCCCATCCCATGGTTGGTGCTTATTCATCTAGGTCTCCTACACCTGTATTATAGTTTATACTAATGATGCATCTTAAGCATAGTATGTTTGATTATCTTATCAATGATAAATGCTACTTCATAACTCTTTCAAAGCTGACACCTACTGCGTGCATACATCATTGATTAAAGATCAAATCAAAGATCAAAAATGTTTTCCAATCATTTATTTCCCATTCTTAGAAGCCTAATCTGGCACTATACATGTGCTAAGTACAAAAATTGTAAAAACCAAATCATTTTAGATATTTGTATCCACAAAATCATGAAAATTATTTATGTGGTAATATTTAAGACAAACTTTTCTGGTTAAAAGTGCTATCCTAAAATGTACCGATACCCAATGAGTATATTTTTACAAAGGGAAACTGCTGAGAGGACAAAGTCCATACAAAATACCAACTTAAACTCTATAATCAAAATGAACTATTTGCAATTGCTTAAATACTATGTTACCAGTTTCGACATCAATTTCTAATCAAGGGAGGAAGCACCAGAAAAAAAGGGGGTGGGGTAATATATTTGGGAATTTAAAAAAACAGAATCCCAGTATCTGAATCCCTTCTGAATGTCAAGGGACCTCTGATGCTATTCATTCTACAAGGGACCTGAACAAGAATCTCCTAGATAACATGCTTGACAAGTAACTGGTCACCCTTTGATTTAAAGAGTTCTAGCGAAGGAGAACCCACTACCTACTGAAGCAGCCCACTTTACTGTCGGGTACCTCTAATTCTTAGGAAAGTTTTCCTTATAACAAAATTTGACTCTTTGCAACTTCCACTCATTGCTCCTATTTCTGGAGCCATCTAATCCCTTTTTCCCTTGACAAATTTCAAATACTTAAGAAACCTATCACTATCCTCCTAAATCTTTTCTCTTCCAGGCTGACTATGTGTATTCATCCTCACATGAGCTTGAAGCTTCTCAACACCCTCTTCTGGATACCATCCAGGTAAAACGTATGGAACTTAGCACCCACTGTAACACTTTAGGTGTGTTCAGACCAAGACAAATACAGAAGGACTATTACAGTATGGCATGGCGGGAAGAGTGCTAGCTCTGAAGTCAGAGGTCCTGCTCAAAGCTCATCTCTGACGCTCAGGGAAGCTCCGGCAGCAATACAGTCACTTAACGTCCCTGGGCCTTAGTGTCCAACTGTGAAATGAGAGTTGGATTTGATGGCCTCTAAGGTACCTTCCAATTCTAAATCTATGATCCTTATACTACCTACCTCACAGGGCTGTTGTAAATAAAGTACTTTTGAAAACCTAAAAAGCTGTACAAATGAGTTACTACTAAATCAATTTGCTAAGTTTAAAAGAGCTATGTAAACGTCAGTAATTACTACTCATCTTAACTTTTAAAAAAAACTGCCCTTTGCTGTTTCTGCACAAATGCTGAACTACAAAACATATTCTATCAGCAACCTGAATCAATATGGCTAATAATCAGTTTTCAAAAACTACAACTCAGCTTTGCCCTTTGAAATATGTACTTCATTACTCAATTATAAACATTTGATAAAACTTGACATTATAATTCTTAAGACCTTACAAGTGGTTTATAAGTTCAGTCTTTATTGGTTTGCAGCATTATCTAACTTTCTTCAGACTATCAATAAATTTATTTTCACATTACCTGTATTTCCCTTACATCCTCCATTTTTACCCTCCCAGACAGACATCCCTTATAACAAAAATTTCTTTTTAAAGGAAAAAAAAAGATTGTGCAAAACCAACTGATATAAAAAAAATCTGATGTTCTATGCCAATGTTCCACACCTCTGGGACCCTCACCCCAGCAAAAGAACTGGAATGAGGTGTCTTCCCATATCTCTTCTTTTGAAACCAAATTTGCTCTTTAAAATTTTACAACTTTTAGTTACAATTGTTTTGTGGTCATTGTTCTTTCCATTTATATTTTTGCAGTCATTGTGTAAACTGTTTTTCTGGTTCTTATTTCAGTTATGTCTTTCATCAGTTCAGATACACTTCTCTGTATTTATCATATTCATCATTTCTTATAATATAGTAATATCCCAGTTTTTAACAACTACAATTTGTTTAGTCATGCCCCCAAATAAATTGACATCTGTTTTGTTTTCACTTCTTTATTGTCACAAAAAGGGCTGTTATAAATATTTTGGTTTTTTATTTTGTTTTGCTTTTTTTTTTGGAGGACAATTGGGGTTAAGTGACTTGCCCAAGGTCACACGTCTAGTTTGTGTGTTAAGTGTCTGAGGCTGAATTTGAACTCAGGTCCTCCTGACTCCAGGGCTGGTGCTCTACTCTTTGTACCACCTAGCTGCTCTTGTTATAAATATTTTGGAGGGTTTTTTTGTCAATGACCTCCCTGAAGTATGTAATTAATACTGGAATCTCTGGATCAAAAGGTATGAACATTTTAGTCATTTTTTTCTGCATAATTCCAAATTAATTTCCAGATTTGAGAGGTTGTAAAGAAACAACAATCTACTGTGGTAGAACTGTAAACTTGTACCTGAACTGATTCTTAGTAAAAAATAATAAAAGGGGGGGAGGGGAGTAGGTGGTACAGTGAATAGAGCACTGGCCCTGGAGTTAGGAGGACCTGAGTTCAAGTCACTTCAGACACTTGACACACTTACTAGCCGTGTGACCTTGGGCAAGTCACTTAACCCCAATTACCCTCCAACAAAGCAAAGAAAGAAAAAAAACATTCATTATTATTATATCTGTTGTTCAGTTCACTTAATAGTTTACCTGATACTTTTTTTTGAAGGTCATCTCAACTGAAACTTCTGAGCTCAAGTCATGTATTAGGGACCAAAGCAGGTTTTAAGAATAAAACTGACCATCAATATACCAAGAAACCAAAGTAAGCTGCTTAAAAGGCCATACTGTAAAACAAGAGCTTTTCAGCTCCCTGTTATCTTTGGAAACAACAAAGTTGAAAACTAGTATCTTGGAGCTTTTTGAATTGAGAGAGGGTATGCATTTCCCACCTAGTTTCCATTAATACCAGAACATTTCTCAGTAGAAAATGGAATATGGGAAAGTCTCCACTTTTCTCTCCCACTCTACACTAGCCTCTTCTCTCTTAAGGGGATAAGCTAAGAAGAAAGCCCATTGCAAACATGAAAGACACCTTATACAAAGAAATAGGAGATGGGAATGCCAACTTGGAGGAATTCTAATATCAAGTAATTCAATTTAGTTGTGGTACAGAAAGCAAGAACAGGGAAAAATGTGAAATAAGCCTGGAAAGGTAGACCAGGTGGACATTGTAAAGGGCTTTAAGTTTATAAAGATGCACTGAAAAAAAAAATAAATTCTGTAACAGAACAACTAAAGGACTTGATATGAGTATGTGGAAATTCAGACTTCAATGTTTTATATCAGATAAAAACAAAAGAATTTAAGTTCCTTTAGGGCAGGGGCTATTTTATTTTTGTTTGTTCCTTGCACATAGTAGTTAAATATATGCTTAATAGATTCAATGTAAAATATAAATTCTTCAACTTGTCCCTTAAATGACAGGCAAACAGAGATCAAATTAATGGATATTGAGCTGGGGTGACATGTTAGGTCATGCTTTAGGAAGATAATTCTCACCACTGAGTAGGGACCCTCTACTCTTTCACTACAGACTAAGGTCCTGTAGGCCTTAGCTTCTCTGCTCTGCCTCCTCTACTCTTCCAGAGGACCCCTGGGCCTTGACATCTGCCCAGCTATGAAGCCCTTAGAATTTTTAAGCCTTCCTTTAGATGTTTTCTTCTGAGATTCAGTGTGAGATCCCTGAGAATAGGTGCTGATTTGCCTTTTCTCTTTGTATACCCAGCATTTAACATTCTGTTTAGCACATTATATTTAATAAATGCTTTTTTGTTCACTGATCAATTTTATTAATTACAGTAGTTTGAATCTAATCAAACATTTAAGAGGGCCTAACACATCCAAGATACTACACTAGGAGCTATGTTGTTAAAGACCATTATTTACAACTTCAAAGTGAAGTCTATAACTTTATATAATCAGTAGTATTAGGTAATTGAGAAGTCCCTTCCTTTTAGGGACACAATAATACAAATATTATATATATATATATATATATATATATATATATATATATACACACACACACATATATATATAATATGTTATATATAATATATTTATAATATAAAATAATACAAAAATGGTTTTCAGATACAAACCTACTGCAGCATGAAACTGAGATAAGGCATCTGCTAGTTGTCCAGCAGCCAATAACTTCTTGCCCATTTCTAGATGTTTTTCGACATCTCCATTTATTCCACATTCTGCACCTAAAACAAAAAGTATACATATCTTAGCTTTAATTGTAATTTTTTAAAAGGTGGGACCAAAAATATACATGCTTTGGGACAAAATCATAAAACCAATAAAATGCAATATGGATAATTTTGATTACATTAAATTGAAAAGCTTCCGTACAAACAAAGCCAATGTAACCAGAATTAGGAGGGAAGTGGAAAATTGGGAAAGAATTTTTACAACCTATGTCACTGATAAAGGACTCATTTCTAAAATATACAGAGAATTGAGTCAAATCTATAAGAATACAAGTCATTGCCCAATTGATAAATGGTCAAAGGATATGAACAGGCAGTTTTCAGAGGAAGAAATTAAAGATATTTATAAGCATATGAAACAATGCTCTAAATCACTATTGATTAGAGAAATGCAAATCAAAACAACTCTGAGGTACCACATCTCACTGGCTAGATTGGTGTGATAGTAATGGCAATTAAAGATTCCCCTGTATTGGCTTGGTTTTCAAATTGATTGTGTTAAAACCCAGAGCTTGTTGATCCCACCTGTGGGATGGACTTTTTGATGTGAAAAGAAAGTCCTGAACTGGGAGGAGCTGGTGACGTAGATTTGGAGAGATAAGAGAGAGGCGGAAGATCTTTTTGGAAGCAGCACCTCGTGGAGAGAGAGAGAGACTAAGAGAATTGCTGGTGGCCGCTTTGAATTGCCCTGGACTTTTGAGACCTGCCCCCTGAGCTGCCAAGGACTGAGGAGACATGGCTGTTTTGCTGGTACTTTGTCTGTCTGTTTTGATGTTATTTTGCCAGATTTGTCCACTGGTGAAAGACAGTCCTTTTGTTGAAGAAGTCCTGGAACCTGGCTGTTCACTAAGAAGCCTGGAGACTGTCCTGCAGACAGAGAGTGAATACTGTCCACTGGTGAAGGACAGTGCTGTTGTTGCAGGGGTCT